>NW_010403850.1:2851-18965 GCF_000710305.1 Buceros rhinoceros silvestris
CTACACGACACTGACCCTTGGCTTTTGGTAGGAGTTTTGCTTTATTTGAGAGCATGAGAAACTGAGGACAGGACTTAAATGTCAGCCCTTAACCCATTGTTACACCAACAGAAACATCTGGGTTATGCTCCCTGCTGTCCTTCCACTTTGCACAGAAGTTAGAAACTTGTGTTCTTTTCTTAAAAGGAGACTTTAAACCAAACACTGGATTAGAAGTCTAGCTTCAGCTTTTCAGCCACTGCTGTCAGGACAAGGCTGTGCACCTTCTGCTCACGCTCTCCTCTGGTCTGTAGATCTTCCTTCTCCAGCTGGCGTCTGCAGCTGGTCTAGAGGGTTCTGGTTTAGGAGAGGAACCTTACTCACAAAACGGGCAGACGGCTTGTTCCTGTAGCGTTCATGACCATATAAAGAGGGAAAAAATAGTTAGTTGGTGACTGCGCTGTGATTCATGGTTTCCTCCGAGTCATTACTCGGGTCTGCTGTAATTTTCCTAGATGTGCAGCTTCCACAGAGGGAACAGCAGTAAGTTTACCGGTGCTTCATTCAGTTGGCTGAAAATTAGACACTTCCAGGGTTGTGGGGTAAAATATTTGTCATAAAATAGGTGGGGAGATAAGAGTTGCAGAGGAAACAGTGAGCAAGAAGGGAAATAGAGCTCACAGCAAGCAAGAAGCTTCTCAGTTCTCCAGGAGCTTCTGCCGCTTGAGTTTGTGGCTAGGCTGTGGACAGAGGGTGGGAACACAGAGATTTTGTCTGGGCACGACGATGCCTGGTGGCTGTCTGCAGCCTGGATGTGTTTTAGAGCTCGCACGTGCAGGAAGGCAGCACTCGGTAATCCTGAGATTCATTTCTGGTTGAAGGAAGTCAGTACTAAGAATCAAACTTACTAAGAATACAGCTGATGCGTGAAGACTGGAGACGAGGCACTGACTCACCTGCCTTTTGCTGATAAACCCAGTACTGAAACTGAAGGACCTCTTAACACAGGGGTGGCAGAGGAGCCCACTGTTTGCTCCCAGTTTGGCTGTTTTTCACACTCTTATCAGAAGCTGATGCATTCGGTGCCTCCCCCTCTGACCAGCTGGGGTGGAGGCAGGAGCGGTTTTTGAAAGAGCGACTCAGAGCCCGGAGCCTCAGCAGCAGGACCAGGAGCCCGGCTAGGAGGGGCAGAGCTGGGAAAGGCATCCCGGGGGAGCTGGAGTTCTCCCTGCCCCAGGACACCAGGCTGCCCTTGGCAGGAGCAAAGGGACTGGCCCTTCCTGGAGATACTCCCTGTAGCAGAGAAGTTCAAGGTCGGTGAGTTTGCAGCCAGGACAGCGTGCAGCTTGGCTTGGGAAGTGAAAAGCATTCTGCGGGCAGCTTGTGCTTGGCATTATCAGGTAGAAACTTTTATTTAAAGATGCTGATAACCACAGAATTGGCTTTAGCTGTTGCAAGTCACTTTTTGAGTTGCTACCTCGAGCTGGTCGCTATCAATGTTATTTTCCAATCTTCTGATGCACTGCAACTTTCCTAAATGTTTAGAGAGATGTTTGATCTTTGGGGATGAATTTATTCCTGCTAGTGCTTTACTTCAGAGAAATGTAATGCTGTAAGAACTATCAGAAGCCTCTAAAAGTCATTTTAAGTCCTTGTTAATAGATGGGGCAGGGGAGGGGTGGAATGGTTACCAGTGGTAACTGGAATTGATGCTAAAGTTCAGATTTTTGACGTTGTTGAGGTTTCTGTATGGCTCCTAGAGAAGATGTTCAGGTTTTGTCTACAGCTAAAATGTTTGGTTAATTCCTCAGGCATAAGTCTGGTTATTTTGCCAATATTTACTGTTTAATGTAGCTCATCCTACTGGCTCACATTCCTCATAACTGACACAGTAACAAGCACATGTACTCTTATCTGGAAATTCCTGTGAAATGATTTAGATATTGCTTTGGAAGTTGTTGGCTTTGCATTTTCAAACCTAGTTTAACCTGCTGTGTGGGTTAAAAGTCGACACTTCTTCCAGACAGTAAAAACTTGGCCACAGCTGCAGCTCTGTGGGGAAATTCAGGCACCAGCATTTTTAGACTTAAGTTCCTTCTCCAGCAGGTTCACATTCCTTTCTTTTTTTTTTCCAGTGGCTAATTTACACTGTCCTTTTGCTTTAAATAGGAAGAGGATTTCAAACCTGTTGTGGGAGGTGAACTGGATTGTGCTGTGAACATGAGTCATTACAGATGCTCCTGCTTTGGGTGGGTCCCGAAACTGATAGAGCTTGTCAAAGGCACATAGCTGCAGGGCTTCCCCTTTGTCCTTTCCAGGAAGGGGTCATTTCACCAGTAAAAGCCGGTGGAACTCCTCATTTACACACTGGGATGAAGGCTGCAGCAGCTTCAGCAGATTTTCAGCTCTCAGAAGTGTGTTAATCGTTGGCATCAGCACTGGCTGCTACTTCTGGGCTATCTGGGGGTTGCTGAAATGCTCGTGAAGATTTCCAAGGTGGTCAGATGTGACTCACCCATTTGCCCATCTCTGACTCGGGGATTTCACCATGTTAATAGTTTGTCAACAGCCTGATGGAGACTGGCAGCCCCCCAAATTCCTCACCATGCTGTGCCAGAGTACAGAGCCAAAGCATCCCCAGTGCCACAGCGGATCTCTCCCAGTTGCTGTCATGGGGCTGTTTGTCAGGCACTGGGAGCTGGGTGCAGCTTGGGTAGGACGAAGCAGGTCAGTTCAGGCAGAGCAGGTGAGGGGCACAGTGACATCAGCATGACACAGCAGCCAGTTATGGTATGCACGGAGGGCCGATTTTAAACGTTGGTTTCCTGAAGCTTCTAAGAAGTGGAAGTGGTTAAACTCCAGCCCATGTTTCTCAGCTTAACTGGTACACGAACCTTCTCATTTGCAGGTTTCTGCTGTAAACAGCTACTCGCTGCCACAATGACATCTTCAAGCTCTGCCCAGCATCCAGCAGCTGAGAGCACCTGCAGAATCACTCTCGGACAAGTTAACCAGGTAATTATCTCTCCCACTTGCCTTTGCTGCTTCCTCCTCACTACAGCAGTGAGTTCTTCCATCAAATCAAAGCTCTCCTGAGTACATTCAAGTAAGAAGAATTTAGCCTAATGGAGAAGAGCTTTTATCCTGAGGAGCTGTGTTAGCTTTCACTATCACATTAAGGATTTATGAACATTTTAAAAGAGGAGAGGAAAAAGCAGCTAAAACAGGCCACACGAGATGATGCTTATTTTTGTGCTGGACCTGTACTTGAAGTATTCCACGTGCAGCATTTCCTCCTAGCACTGGCCTCCGAGGTGTACCAGAGCTTTGACTGGTCAGTAATGCATCCCCTTGCCTCTTGTGGGGTCAGCTTAGGGGAGTATTGAGCATGTAGCACTCCCTTTATCAACTATTCCTAGAGTGTCCCCGGAACAAAATGTAGTTGTAGCTGCAAGCCAAGGCAGCAGGTTTGTTGTTCCAGTATGGCTCAAGACCACGTTAACAGTCAGTCAAAGAGGAATTTGCGAGGAGTAACAGTAGAAATCTGGTCTAAAAATCAGAAAGGGTTTCTCCAAGACAGGCATCCAACCCTCCAGAGCCAATTCAGTGTGAAAAGCATCTTCACAATATGGGTGGATGTGGCAGGAGTGGAAATAAACTGACAGGAAGTTGAGAGCTTCCCATTTGAGGCTAAATTTAGAAGCCTTGAAACACAGCCAAATCCTGGGCAGAATTGATTTATGTGCTTATTTATTCAATTCACTCTGCATGAAAAAAAAAGTAAATAGTTTCTGGTACTAGTAGCAAAATATTGATTGTGAACCCTCAGTGTCCCAGGCAGTGTGGGATAAACACTTCCACTTGGGCTGTGCTGGGAGCTAAGGGCCCCTTTTAAAATGAACATGCTAACTATGGTGCTTCTTTAATCAGAAAGAGATGTATAAGAAGTTACTTCAAAACCCATTTGAGAGCGGTCATTAGAGAAATGAATGAATGCAAACACATAATGTCATCTTATTAAAAACCATGTGCTTACACAAGCACTTCTTTGAGTTGTGCTGAGCTTTTTCCTAGTGGAAAAGCTGTTCTGGGGAAGGAGGCTGGGGCTGGACATGAGCTGTTCTGTCTGAGACAGAAAATGTACTTCACAATGACATTACAGCCACAACAAGTGACCAGAACCTGCTGCCCTACCTTGTGCAGGAAAGCAGTGCCCCAGCTTGGACTGTCTCCTGAGGAGATGCTGCAGGGCTGCAAGCAGGCTCTGCTCCTGGGGAAGAGAAGAGCAGGATGCAGCTGTGTTTATATAGGCTGGAAGGAGGGGTGGGGGTGAGCCACAGGTGAGCCCACCCAGCACTGGCAGGTGAACCTTTTCTACCTCACACACATTTCACACCTGGAGAGGATAAACCTTGTCACACCTGTAGAGACAACAGCAATGAGCTCCCTGTGCTGAGGACTGGGCCTTCTGTCCTGCGACAGGTTGAGACATTTTGCTGTATTAGCATCTGATAGCTGAGGAGAACGGAGGAAGAGATTCAGCATGGGCAGCGCATTTGGATACAATATTGTACACCATTGTGTAGCATTCGGGGAACAGCGGGGGCTCCTGGCGTGTTGAGAGAATACAAGGCATCGGCTCACGTGGTGGCACTCTCCTAGGAATTGTTAACATGCTTGTGGAGTAGGTGAAGTAGCAGTGTAGGAGGGAATAGCTATTTAAAACTTGCTGCTGTTTTATATAGCATCATCTGTCTCACCTGCTCCTCAAAGCCACTCGGGTGGGTGGGAGAAACCTAAAGGCATTGTGGAGCACTTGCGTCGTTCCCAGAGCGCTTTATGTTTTGCACAATAAAGATTTTGGTTGGTGGCTGAGATCCACAGAAATGCAGGTCCTGATCCTTGCTGTTAATGAACGACACCTTCTGTCTAATGCAGCCTTAGTTTTATGAGGCTGTTCGTGGATCGTAATAGTCACATACTCCTAAGGCCTGTACAGAGCTCACCCAATTTGTTCCCTGCACTGATGGAGAACAGACATGCTGCTGGTGGAAGTGGCAGCCTGAATGCACTGTCATCGCTCCTAGATGTATGACTCAGTAGTTTGGTTAGTCACTGCCCTGGACTCCATACCAAGGGTCTGAGTTCCAATCTTCCCTATGGGATGAGTGGTACCCAAGGTAATGAGACAGTGTGAGTGATTAAAGCCTTTAGAGCTGGCTGCCCAAATTCCTGTGGCTTTTTCTCTTTGTCTTGCACTTGAGTCAGAATGATTGCTGATTTCCAGTCCTTCTGACTCCTTTGTAAGCATCTGTCTATGCAGAGTACTGCTAAAAAAGAAACCAGCCTTCAGCAGTTGTGCCTGAGGCAAGCGGCATTTCCCCTCCAGCTCACACCATGACCTCCCTCTCACCACGACCTCCCTCTCACACCGTGATTGTCAGCTTTGTGCTTGGGGACAGTCTTGCACAGGTTTACTTGGGCAGCTTGGGTTCATGAGCTGCTGTGTGGTGCCAGGACGAGGAGCTTTCTCTCCTCAGAGCACTGCTTTGTGTCATTCAAACAAAACTCTGCTTTTTGTTGGCAGGTGCGACCCAAACTGCCACTTCTGAAGATTTTGCAAGCTGCAGGTGCCCAAGGTGAAACCTTCACGCTGAAAGAGGTGAGCTCAGTTTGTAGGGACCGATGCTGTACCTGTCCCTGGCTGTGTGGGAGGTGGCTCTTCTGTTCATTTTCCTGTACTTTGAAACCATCTCTGCAAAAATAGGGATACCTTACCCATAGGGCTGCAGTGATTTGATTGATCACAAATTGTCTTGAGAGCCCCCGGACGAACTGGGATAGGAGTGTGAAACATTAAAGAAAAATTATTTTTCCTGGAAAATCAGGAACCTCTTTAGAGAAGGGAGAGCTGGGATAGCTGCAGTCCTGAGAGAGTGGAGGAGGTTCTGTTCTCTCTCTGCTCAGTGCTTGAGAGCCCTAAAAATTGGATTCCAGCTGATATTTTTAACTTCCCTTTGAAATGACTTGTCAGCTAAAGCTGAGACCCTGTCATGCAGTCATGTGTTTTGCAATTAAAATGCAATATGTGTACAAGATTAAAAAAATGACACTGCCTGTGATTTACAAGAGTATCCTGTCTGCAAAGAATTAACTGCAGCAGTTTTTCATTATGAATGTGTCAAATATTCCTGCAGAGCCCTGTGACTTATTTTAAACACTTATGCATTTAAATAACTTATTTAGCTTCTAAAAAGTTTTGTGAAAACAAATTGAATGGTTTAAATGGGGAGAGTTGAGTATTAAATGCAGGTGACTTGTATAGATTAACATTTTAACTCTGGTAAGTCGGGGTGTGGAGTACTGTTAGCTGCTTTTTGGTGGCTCTTTTATTGAGGAGGGTCAGTTTGGTGGGTAATGGCGGGTGGAACCTGCTGATGTTGTGCTTAATGCACTTGGCTTTCTCCTCTTGGGCTCTGAGTGAAGCTGGCAGCATCCCCCAGCTCTCAGAGGATGTTTCCTCTCCATCCTTTGTCATACTAATGCACTTGCTTTGCACCTCCCAACTGTGTCCTGAGGGCCAGCACTGTAAATGTGGTCATCCTTCAGTGACAGCTTATTCTTTCATCTGGAGGCCCCTTTGGCCTCCCCGGTGCCCATTACCTTCTCTTCTGTACTCTGAGCTGAACAGCAGCAGCCTCCATCTGCAGCTCTCGCTGAGGGAGACTGCCCAGATAAAAGAGTTATCACCCACACTGCGTTTCAGTTTAATGTGGGCTGGCAGGCTGCTGTCTGTCCACCTTTGACTCAGTTTTCAGTCTTGTCAAGGGTTATTAGTTCCAATCCGTATAGCAATGTGGTAAAGCCTAACTCGCCTTGGAGGAATTGCAGAAGCTGCAGGTACTTCTGGGCTCCCACTGTGTGGGGCAGCAGGAAGGATCATAAAGTAAAGCAGATTTCCAGGGTCTCCAGTGGTTTGGATTCAGCTGCAGACACAGCTAATGGTGTGTTGTGTGTGCACAGGTTATGCATTACCTGGGACAGTATATCATGATGAGACAGCTCTATGACAAAAGACAGCAACACATGGTCTACTGCGGAGGAGATCAGCTGGGAGAACTGCTGGGGCTGGAGAGCTTCTCCGTAAAAGATCCAAGGTAGGCAAGGTCACCTTTAACGTATGTTTTATTCTAGAGGTTGCTGAGACGGGAGGCTCTTGGTGTCACTGTTTCTGTTCACTGTCACATAAACCTCTGTGAATGCCAAGGCCCCTGCTCACTAACTTACTGGTAATGCATTTAACAAGTTGGAGTTGAGCTCCCCACTGTTCTGAAGAGCCCCTTCTGAATGGTCCGGGCAGTGAGCTGCTTGAGGTGACATTTTTTCTCCCTTTTATTTCTGCACCTTTTCAGGCCCTTGATCTCCCACTTCAGTGAAAATCTGCACCCTTCAGTTAAGGCCTGAGCTAGGCTGCTCTGGAGCAAGCTTTAGGAGTGGAAGAAAGACCCACTGCAATTTCCAGTTTTTCTGTATAATGAAAGAGAATTTCTGTCCCTGGTTTAACAGAGTAACGCTCTTTGGTTTTGTGAGTGTGCTCAACTGTCGCCTTCTTCCCCGCAGCCCAGTCTATGACATGTTGAAACGGAACCTGACTTCTGCTGCAATGGCAGGTAGGTTTGTCACAGTGTGGGCAAGTATATTCAATATAGTGTTGATGTGACTTGGGTAAGTAACGATATTCAGAGAGGAGAAATGTTGCTGAAGTTGAAACAAACTGCTACTGAAGGCTTGGACAAGACAATCTCTTTGAGCACGTGTCTTTTCTGTGATATGAAATCAGGTAGCTGAGTAACGTGGCTGCCCGTAACCAGCAGCCAAACCTTGGAGCAGACCCGCTCTGTCTGGAGGCACGCTGACAGAGCTAAATACGGGGGATGTACAAATCACCGTGGCTGAAGAATCCCATCCAAATCATTATTGATTTCTCAGTCTTTTCTCAGTTTCATGGCACACTGCGCCTTCTCATTCTCACCTTGTTTTATGCTTTCGTACTCTTGAGACTGAATATAAGAGCGCTGGAAACCCAGCCAGAGAGCTCTGGACTTTAATCAAGCACTTGAACCTTTAAAGGTCACTGTTGCTTTCCCAGCTCATAAGAGAAATCAAATCTATCTACATGAAAAGTCCTCCAGTCATAAACTAAACCACATTCTTAAGTTAATCTTAGCTGATGGCTTCCCCGCAGCCAGTTCCCATTGTACGGCTGGTGATCTTCATTTAAAAAACCCCTTCTGATGAAACTACAAGTGTGCAATCACGAGGGAGCTGCACCGGGGGAGTGGTGGAGTCTTGTGCCGTACTTCCTGGGGTCTCTAAGCAGATAGTATGGACTTAGTTCTTCATAAGGGCTTAACCTGGTTTTGCACACATGCATAAAAGCTTGTGTAAATGTAGAAACTGAGAAAAAATGGCCCTAAACTGCTCAGTCCTCTATTTTGAGCCATGTATTGGTGCCCCTGAGGTCCCTCTCCTTTCTCTATATAGAAGAATCTTCCTAAGTGGACTCTTGCCTAAACACGTTACTGACAGAATAACTGTGCGAGTGCCCTTTCCCTCACTGGCGATGCCCCGGCCTCTTCCCGTAGGCCGTGCACGTGGAGAGCGAAGGATCCCAGCGAAACGCTCTCCTCTGCATCCCCGTCCCCTTCCACTCAGTGTGCACGTGGCTGTGTGCCTGTGGCTGCATGTGCGTGTGGCTGTGTGTGCGTGGAGGTTGCGGTCATGGTGTAACTATTTTTAAACCTGCCAAAGGAAACGCTGTTCCTTCCGGGAGATGATCACCGTGTCTGTGTGCGTGTGTGCGTGAGTATAAAACGAAACAAGCTTGGCAGACCAGACCGTGATGAATGCAAAGGGGGATGACTCTTTGAAGCGCACTCGTGGAGAGAAAAGCAACTGCAGCCCCTCCTGATAAGGCTAGGCTCCTACATAACGCCGGTTCCCAGGCGGTGTCCATGGCCAGCTTTCGCTCTAACTGTGACTCACGTGAGGTGGTTTTAGGGATACCTCACTGTAAGGACATTTTCTCTAGTACATGCTGCAAAAAAGGGAGCCTTCCACTAAGGGAGTGTCTTTTTGCAGTGTTTAAGGCTAGTTTGCATTATTTATAAAGTAGTAGAAGTGTCAGTCTTCACCTCTTCGAATGCCCCTGCAGAGCCAAAGCGATGGTGGCCAATTGGCCTCTCTTTCCCTTCAGGTATTAATTAATCAGAGACTGCAGAAGCTGTAGGGTGATGAAAGGGAAGAAAGGAAAGCTGAACTAATGCAAAGACTATGGGATGGAGCCCTGTCATTTTGTAGTCTCTGCCTATAGCAGCAATTTTCAGTGTCTTTGTTATCTGCCGCGGTTCGTGGTGTGACTCAGACTGTTCACGTCTGCCTGGCTTCAGCTGGGAATTTCTCTTCTAAACTGAACGGGGAGCAAGCAGGAGCCATCCTTGCATCTTCTGTTCTCTAGCAAGTCATACTGTTCCAAGGGTAGCCTTCCTCACCACTGCTCTCTGTTATGGAGAAAGATTTCCGTTAATTTGATTACTTGTGCTATTTAGGTTGGCCTTTTAATTAATTCTTGGGGCCAGCTTAATCATCTGGATTAAATTGTGTTATGGATGTTGTGTACAGAGTTGCCCAGGAAAGGGCTTGCTGTGCCTGGAATTTTCCCTTCTTTAGTCTAGTCATTGTTCTTCACGCCACCCTTTAAGAAAGAACCCTTTAAGAATAAACCCTTTAAGAAAGGGGGTTTTCCTGTCTCGGCTGAAGCTGAAAGAGATGGTGTCCTCAGTTATTTATGAAAATCTTTCTCTTCTCTGTTTACCTCTTCAGTATTTGATCCACTTTCAAGTGAGCATCCCCACACTCTGCTGGTGCTCTGGGTTTCTGCGTAAAGGGCCCAGAGCTTGCCATGGCAGGACAGCCTGGAGGAAAAAGAATAGTTTTTCAATTTTTCCTACATGCTGAGAGTTTTCATCAAGCTTCATCTTCTGGGAGGCAGAGACTCTCTATTCCGTAGGCTAATGCCTCCATATGTACCCAGCAAAGCCGAGGGAATACTGGAGTAATGCCTCTCCAGGAACTGGACAGCTCTGGAAGGAAGGATGGAAGGGCTCTGTTCTCTGAAAGGGTTTCTTAGAGGTCTGCCAAGCCTGGCTCGTTGGTTGCTTGCTGAAGCCTCTCTGTGTTGTGAGAATGGTTATTACCAGGGAAGGTTTTTTCTTTTGTTTTACCTGCCATCTAGATGCTGCACAGAATCTGGCAAAGGAACAGAGCGTCGATAAGCCAAGCCAAGACCAGCTGAAGGTAAACCCACTGCCTGGTGGTTTCTGTTGTTGTACAGAGTGCCCCTTCTCTGTACCTGTGCATGGTGGACTGCCAGAACTTTGTGCTGCTTGGCTGCCAGGTCCTCACCTTCCTGAAAAGTTCTTGGAGTCCACAGAGCAGGGACAGAGTGACCCTTCTCTGTTCTCCTAACAGAGTACCAGTCTCTGAGCGCGTTTCTCTGGGGTGTAGCACTTCTAGTCCTCGGTTCCTCCAGCGTGCTCTGTCTTTTCATATCTTTCCCCCTCCTCTCTCCCATCCCTTCTCTGAGTAGGAATTGCCAAATAATAAAGCTTTCTAAAATGTGTGAACAAGTTTTGTGGTTGGTAGGATTGTTTTCAGAAGCTTTCAGGCAGAATCTGAAACCTAGGAAAAATCTTTGCACGTTCAAACTTGTTTCCAGGTGTATTTGGGGATTAAGGTAGTCTGCTCTGAGAGGTGTCTGTTCACATTGGGGGCCAGAGGGTCACAAAGATCACAGAATTACTGCATTACGGATGATAACTTTTGGACTTTTACCAATCTTAAGGTTTTTCCTAGGTTGCAAGTATATTGTTTGTGCCGATTGCAGATGCTTTAGCCTTCTTAAAGGGTTAATAGCGTGTAGGTTTTGTTCAGAAACTTTTCTTTCTCTTCATAACTTCTTGGCCTGGTACTGCAGCTGGTGACTCGGAATGGAAGTGCTACATCCCCTTGTCCCTGTAAGCTCTGATGCACTAACACTGTTTTTTCCTTCCTTCACACAGTGTAGCCAGCAGGAAGGTTCCGACACCGGCATCACGGTGGGGGAGAGCAACGCTTCTGCTTTGTCTACCTCGGAGCAACAGTGTGAGAACTCTGAAGGTGAGTGCCGGCTCTTCTGCAGTTACACAAGGGGTTTGGTCCTGCTCCAGAGCGACACACTGAGCTCTGCGGCACCAAAATGGTGTTAGGAGACTAATAAAACCCTGTTGTGGAATACAATCTTTAAAAACCATTGTTTTATGCTAAAGATTGAGAGAACTGCAAATGTTTGCCAGAGGTATTTATGACAGGCGGGTTTTCTAGCTTGGTTATTCAGTCTCATAAATACACACACGCTTTGAGTAAAATGGCAGGTTAAGCCCCAAAAGCACTTCTGTCATTAAACAACGCTGTGGCATTTCACAGACCTTGCCGAAAGGTATTCTAAACACTGAAATTTTACTTGTGTCTATTTATCTCCCCAAGGGACTCTCTGCTTTGGTTATATAGAACACAGCCTGAGCTGTCTGCAGTCTGTACCCCCAGACCAATCAGGAGCTGAGTAACAAGGGCAGGAATTTTCTACCCAGCTTAAGTGTAATACAGCTCCTTCATATTCAGACATTTCCTTTGTTTTAATGGCTGGGGATTTCTTGACGGTTCACTCATGGATTTCTGCTGTTACAGAAGCAATTTGCCTGGTTTTCTACTCTCCGTTCTCATATCAAGGAACCTATTTTGTAAAACCAAATCTTCTGTGCAAGTGTGGGTATTTCCGGATCAGATGAGAGCAGTAGATACTCTCCTGGCTGCATGTACTAAAGAGGTAGAGATGGTCCTTGTCTGTGTCTTTGAAACTTGGCACTGAAGAGAGATTCAAGGTTATCTTGAAATTCAGACTGCTGAGTTTAGGTTCCCAGACTGAACCACACAGGCTGAAGTGAGGAGTTCTGGAGGATGGATTCTTACCTCCTGTTTCCTACTTGGAGCCTGGTTTGGGAGTTCAGCAGCTCCCATCACTAATTTGAACTAAATTCAAACCGGTTCTTTCGGCATCTCAAGTTACTCAAGAAATCGCTCAGGATTGACTTGGTTAGAGCTATGAAAGAAGCGCTTGTGTTTCTGTACTGGATCTTAACAGTGAGGTAAAGCTGCAGAGAATCTGTCCTCTTATAGAGACACTGGGAGCACTGGGATGCTTCTCTGCTGGCTGGGCAGTGACTATTTTGGCAGGTTCACTTGGGTAGATACACGAGTACAGATATGTGGTGGATCTGACATCCCAGAATGCTTCAGCAAAGCCCAAAGCTCTTAGCAGTAACTGGCGGTAAGAAGGAGCAAGAAAGATTTCTGCAGTTGGATGGGCCCAAATTTTTCTCTGCTAGTCTCTTAAATAATGTAGGTGTGGCATGACTTAGATTCTACTTGGCTCTTACAGACAAAGACTTAATAGAAAACCTCTCTAAAAGCAAGAAGCCTAAACTGGACCTAGTGTTTGAGGAATGGGATGTAGCTGGTCTTCCATGGTGGTTTTTAGGCAACCTCAGAAGCAATTACAAGTCCAGAAGTAATGGATCAACAGATATTCAGACTAACCAGGTGTGTAGCCATTTTAAAGAGGTGTGCTGTACTCTCCTCTCTTCTTTTGGGTTCCAAGTAAATAAAATATTCTTGTTCTTTCTTTCCCCTTCCCACTCCAGGATTTTCAGCCTCTCTCTTGTGTGTTCCTGTCCCAGCCTTTCACATCAGGTGGTTGGTTACCTTTAGTGTTCTTACACAAACCAGGTGCTCTCTGAAGGCTGCCTTCAGCCAGGGGAGGTCCTGCTGCACTCCAAAGCATCAGTTGTGTTTCAGGAGTTCCCCTCTCCTGGGTTGGAAGCTGTGACACGGTGCAGATGGCTGTAGCGTGGTGGCCAGCTGCTGTACGGCTGGCTAGCGAGGGGACTGAGCACAGGGCTGCTTGTGGAAAGGGGTGTCTTTGTCTCTCCCCGGGGGTGACTGGAGAAGCTGTCCAGGGCTGAGAATGCTGTTAGTGAGGAAGAGGGGAGAGGCATTTGCTGTGGCTGTGGTGCTGCTGCTCCTGCTGCTGCTCACCTGAGCTCTGAGTGGTCTCTCCTGGTTCTTTTCCAACAGGACGCAGACACTGCCGTTGTTTCGGATACTACTGATGACTTGTGGTTCCTCAACGAATGCCCGTCAGATCAGAGCAGCGCTGCAGTCAAGGTGGAAACAGCTGACTGCGAGGAGGTGAAAGAAGGTGACAAAAAGGTACCTTTTCAAACAGCCGCAGTGTGTGTGTTCCACTGGTTGTCCTTGTTTCATTGATTCATGGTGCCGTGCTGGTTTTGGAGGAGCTCGATCTATAACTGTCTGGAGTTTAAGCTGTGTTGAGACAATGCTGTCTCAGTTCCATACACAGGGTGGTAGCTTTCCTGTGTAGTCAATATGCTCAGGCTTTTGTTTAAATACATGTATTTTCAAGGCACAAAATTAATTGGAAATTAATGAAAACTCTACCAGCAATGTTACTAATTTTTAATTAGCTTGCAAGACTAATAAATGAAAAGACTTGGAGAGGAAAATCTCAGCTTACGCTGTGTTAGCACGCAGTGTGAGATGGGCTGGCCCGAGCCTGCGGGCTGAGGTGGTGGTGAGATTGGTCACGGGTCACTAATCACGTGTCCGTTAAAAGGATAGAGTTCAAGGTTTCATCCATGGAAATCAGCAGGACCTCTCAGGTGTGTATGTATTTGTATTTCTGTGATTCTCATGGGCATCAGAGAGGTACAAGTTGACCGCAGGCAAATACGGCTGTAAACCAGCTCAGCAATGGTTACCAGTGCTCTGGAGTATCCTACATAAAACGTACACAGAAATTACTTAATTATCATGGCGATTATGTAGTCATTGTAGTTTTGGTGCACAGTGCCAGACACATCAGAAATAGAGACGAGATTAGATTGTTAGATATCTGAACAACATTTCCACTCCTTCCAGGTGACCGAGGATGCGCCTTCCCTTGACTTTGAGGACTCTCAGTGCTTAAGTGATGACACAGACACAGAAGCTGCTTCTGAGGTAGGTACTGAGCACTGGCAGCCCATGAGTGCTCCAACCCGCCCTGTCCAAGGGCACCAAGGGTCTCTCCCAGCCACAGAGCTGTCCTGGAACTGAGGTGATTTCAGCCACTTTTTGTGGCAGTGCGAAAGGATTTCTATGTTCTCTAGCTAGGAGGGGGTTGGCTAGGAGATGGGGCTCCTCGTTCTACATCGTTCGTCCCTTGGATAATGTCGAGTCAGACGCTGGCTTTTCACTCCTGGTTTAACTTGTCCCTTCACACGCCCAGGAAGTGAACGAAGATCAGGCCCTCAGTTCCCAGCATGGTTAGTCGAATGCTCTATGAAATTAGCATTAACAATATCCATGCATGTTTTAGTCAGGTTAATTCTGGTTCCTCTGAAAGGAAATCTGGAGTATAGTCCTTGGCAGAGGTTCAGCAAGCCAGAGCAGGCCCTTGGTCATCACTGAAGTGCTCATACTGAAAACACACACTTGTTAGCAGAAATTTCTGGCAGGATCAGGGTCACTGAGTCCTGGGTGTCCAGGCCAGCACTGAAACTGTCACTGTTTTTTTGGTGGTCTCTGGGATGAGGAGAGAATCTGCTTCTCCTCTCAGCCCATTTTTCTGAGATGTTTGTCTGGCCTTTGTCAGAGGAGAGCCTGCGTACCTGCTGGTGTGATGGCTTTGCCCTTGCAGTGCCTCTCGAAGAACAGACCACAGCTCTTTTCCCTGCTTAAATGAAAAAACAAGGTGGAAAGACAGAATAAGCAGCAATTACTGGGTTGTCACCCCTCCCCACTACCCTGTTCCTCTTCTAAATTCCCTCATGATAGATACCAAGGGACATCAAATTTGCATTCTTTGATCTGTCCTGGTTTTCTCCCCAGCCCCGCAGGCTGCCTTTTGAGGGTTTCTTGTAAGTCAGCAAAAACATGTCATGATGCTCTTGTGCAGCTGATGGCACCAAAATTGTTCAGAGTAATTTTCTAGACTGTGCATGCTTGACAAATGGGGATGTCCCTGTGTAGAGGAAATGAGTCGAACACAGGAATACACTAACTCGCTGCTGATTTTGTGTGCCTCCATCCTTCCTCAGGACTGCTGGCAGTGCACCAAATGCAAGAAGTTTAACTCCCCAGGCAAACGGTACTGCTACCGCTGCTGGGCCCTGCGGAAGGACTGGTACTCAGATTGCCCCAAACTGGCTCATTCTCTCTCTCTGTCCAACATCGGTGCTATGCAAAACAAAAATGATGGTGAAGGGATAGACGTCCCGGACTGCCGAAGGACTATTTCAGCTCCGGCTGGCCAACCCAAAGACCTGTATGTGGTAGAAAACAAACCACACGTAGACCCCTGCAGCTCTATTGAGTCTTTGGATTTGGCACAAAAATGTGGAAGCAAGGAGTCCCTGTTGCATTTCACTGAGCGTAAAAAGGAGGAAGAAATACAGTCTTTAGAGAGTATTAAAAAATTACTGAATCCCTGCTTCATATGCCATCACAGACCACGGGATGGGAATATCGTCCATGGAAGGACTGCTCACCTTGTGGCCTGTTTCAAGTGTGCGAAGATGCTGAAGAAGAAGAGATCACCTTGCCCAGTGTGCAGGAAAGAGATCGAGATGGTGATCAGGATCTTCATGGGGTAGTTGTGCCAGTTCAGGCCTTCTCCACCAAAAGACAGGGCACAGGTTTTCTTGCACTATCACAAACCCCTAACTTCAGAGCTTGACCAGTGAATACCAAAGAGAACTAAGGTTGAAATCTGACCAAGAACACTGAGCAATCCTCTGTATTAAATGCAGCAGCATCCTCTTTTCGACGTCCATTTACATGAAAGCTGGTAGGGAACAGGGAGTGACCGGCACACTGGTGTCAGTGCCCCAGTTTTGAAATTGCCTATTATCTGCTAATTTCAGCTCAGTGGTGCCACTGGGCTTCTCTGCTCTGAAAAGCGGTCCTTGAAGAAAAGAAG
>NW_010403851.1:0-3471 GCF_000710305.1 Buceros rhinoceros silvestris
CGGTGAGGGGGACGGGAGCCCGGCATGAAGTGCCGCGGTGCTGCATCAGCCGACGGCTTAGAAATGCTGTGTTAAAGCAAACCACCGCTCTTAAGGAATGTAATTAGCTCAGCGTGTCTTCCTTCTGGAGGTAGCGGGAGCCACGGTTCTGCCCGAGAGTGGCACTTGTCTGGCAGCGGTTGAGCTACCTGGTGCCTCAGAGGGTCGTTGTGCTCCCAGAAACGCCCGCAGAACCAGCACTGGGCTCCGCAGGAGCACAGTTAGACTGCCCTGGTCACGCCGTGTGTCTCCTACCGAAAGCGTGTGTTTGCTAAGGCTGTGGAGCCAAGAAGCTCAGGCCACCGGTGCCTGTCACACAGAGATTGTGAGCATTGCTTGTAAATTGATCCAAATTAACCTACAAAATCTGTTTGGTAGCTGTTTTCTTTTTGAATTTGTGGCAGAGCTAGAAGGGATAAGGAAATCTTGGAAGTGGTGACTACAGGTCATCAGCTGATGAAGAGATAAACTGGCAGTGTTACTGTTACAGAGTACAGGTCTTTGTGAGCTGAGGTTTTGGCAGCTAAAGGGGCAAACTTCTATTTGTCAAAAGTATCATCCTATGTGTTGGAAGTTCTCCTTGAGAAGGACTAAACTTGAGTGCAACCTCTGTTCTATTTCTTAGGCATTGTACTGTTCGTGAAACTGGTGGGTTAGCTTGCTCATTTGAATAATATTCCTTTTTAAATGTTGAGTAATATTAGAGCAGCTGAGTCTTCCTCATGCCCCTTGCTGAATAGCTCTGTGACTGTGTGGGCCCCAGTGCTTGTTGGGTCGCCTGAGTGGCGATTTGCTGCCTGTGACTTTCTGCCAGGCAAATGAATCTGCTCACAGAGCAGTCCAACAAACATCTGAACAAGTGCAAAGTGCGTAGCAGGGTGTAATAGGATTTCCCTGTTTTGTCGGTGACAAACACCCCCCCTTAAGCTGTCTGGGTTATAATCTAATTTCAATTTGAAAATTTAATTTCTTGACAGGAAGCCACCTCGTACTGCCGCGAACGTTTTCCTGCTGCAGTCTAGCCACCTGGATAAGTAGCAGTCCATCTCCCTCTCCCTGCCCTCCCTGTCAGATAATTGAAACTTGCAAAGTAGAGCATCCTGTTCCAGGATGGGCGAAGGATGACACTGGTTCGGAAGAGAGAAGCTGTGGGAATGATCGCTGTCTGTGTACTTTGTCCGTGGGTGATACAGAGCACTAGAGGCAGGAAGCACACGCTTTTTTATTTTATTATTATTTTATATTTTTTATTTTAACACCAACTTAGACTGACTTGGTTGTAAGGGTAATATCAGTGATGCTGAGCACCTCAATTTCTAATGACCAGATTCTTGTGAAGTTAGTTGTGTTTTCCCTGAAATGAATTGCTAAGGGTTGTATTTGCGTTTTGAGGATTAAGTCCTCTATAGGCCTGTCCAATGGCACATGGAATGAAGATAAGAGCTACTCCTATCCACAGATTTCTTGCAAGAGGCAGTAAAGGACAATGTATTGTGCAGTTCTGCGTGGTTTGGTTTTCTGGTTGCTGTTGGTCACGTGTTTTTGTGCCCTAATTATTTTTGCTAAAAAAGGGAGTCCTTAATGTTATTTAAAAATCTGTTCCAACTTCTTGTGTCCTCCTTTCCTAGCTGTGGGACTTAACTGGTTTGCCAGTGTGCAGCTTCCCAGGAAGGGGGAAGTGTTCAGTGAGAACTTGGATAGCTTTGAGACTATTGTTTAACTTTGCTTAATAGAACAAAATTCTTGTGGAAGAGGAAGCTGGGAAGTAACACAGAAGTGGATATGGATCTTCCTCTATTTGATCTGTTTTCCTTCCTGGTCTCTTTCCAGACATACTTGTTCCAGTGGCTTTGTTTCCCTGACGTGTGTGTCATGAGTTCGGAAGGCGTATACTACCTCTTCCTTAAATGCCATAAGGAAGGTGGAAATATTTTTTAACCACTGTGTAGCTGCTTAGACCTGAGGTTCTCACTTACTTATGTAGTGTTTTAATTCTGGTGTGGTGACTATCTGTGGTGTATGAGAGCTATGGATATCCTATGCTGTCTGTAGCAGGTCCAGGAAGCCCTGCTTTTGTGCGTGGGCAGCCATCAGGAGTATGTGTTGTTTTGATTGGTAACTGGAAGGAGCAGCAGTTGTTCTGGCTGCAGCAGAATTCTCTTTTCCTGACTGACCGACTATTTTTCAGGGCCCAAAGAGCAGCAAAATGTTAATTTGTAGGTTTGTCATGGTGCCCTCTGCTGATTTTTGACGTGGAGAACTCACATGTCCCAAGCAAACTGCGTTCTCATTCAGTTTGAGAGTTTGCAATTTGGGGTTAGTCAACTCCACTAAAATAATTTGGTTAAAACTTTGAGGAACTAGGGAATGGAGCTAGTAGAGAATTAGAATTCTTAATTGCATGTGAATTGTTTTGAAGAGTCATGCACAGGAAAACAGGGAGTGGTTCAAATTCACTGCTCCACATAATAATCTTTGGCAAAACTTTGTTTTGATGAAATATTTTCCCTTTGCTCTATAACTATTAAACTCCAGCATCTAAACATGTGAAATACCTTGTACTAATTGCATGTCTTCTCCATTCTGTCAAGAAGCAGACGACATGAAGCACGTAATTAAAACATCTTTTAATTTCAGAGTTTTGTGTTTATGGGGTGCTGCTGTAGTTAAGTATAGGTCGTTATTAATTCTAAACCCCACTGACAATTCCAAGTTTGTTCAGTGATTACTGCAGAGGTTTTTTCCCTTTTTCACTTCCAAAAACAGTAAGAAGATTGTAGTTTCCTTCAGAGTCTCAGAAAACGTCTCAAAGTGGTACATCTTGTCAAATTCTTAGTCTTAAAACGGTGGGAATAGCTTTTTAAATTTGTGGCTGCCCATCTAGTTAACTTCTAGTAGAGCCTGTGCCTGACTTTCAGTTTACTTTGGTTGCTCATGCTTCTCATTTGTAAGTTCTGAGCAATTGTGTACACATCAATTGCTGAGACAGTATTTAATAGTAAACATGCTGAGTACTTGTCAGTCACCGCCTGGTATGGATGAGATCAGACTGTCCTCTGGTGCCAAGCAAAGATGTGAAGCATCCTAAATACAAAGTAGATGGCCATTTTGTTCTTGCAATCTGTTAAAGCAGACTGTCTGCTGTAATCTGTTAACTTTTTTTTTTTTCCCCCTCCTCACTTAAAAATGAAAGTTCCCCCATCTGTGTTGCTTTGCAACTCTCTCTCTACTCCCATGTTTAAGTACAGGTTTTGTTTTCGGTAAAGCTGGTCAGCAGTCATGGTTGTGAGCGAGAGTTGTGGTGATCCACAGGAGGTGGTATTTGTCTTCGGGACTAGTAGTTACTTTTCTGTCTGCTTGAACTTTTAACGCCTGCCTTCTCCACCCCATTTTAGAGCATTGCATGGAGTAAAAGATGGACAAGTAAAAGGT
>NW_010403851.1:3560-12306 GCF_000710305.1 Buceros rhinoceros silvestris
TTCAGCAGGTATTAGATTATAACTAACTACATTAATCTGGGCAAGGACTGTTTGGGGCACACAGGAGGTAGCCTCAAGGTAGGTAGTTGTGTGAGTCTCTTTCAGCTTTTGCTACCTTACAGATGGGAGCCGCTTCTTTTTTGGTAGTTTCCAAGACATTCTCTTACTCGTAATACTTTCGTTACTGTTGTACAACATTTCCAGTTGCCCCCAGAATTACTAGACATCCAAGAACGAGTGGCTGAAGCCATGGCTTCTGTATTCATTGGATTGTCATCAGGAATATCTGCCTTAGCATGGTGGTGATGGTTTATGTAAATGTGTATGCTTTGTTTGTAAACCTGGGTTGTGTCTTGCTCTTTGAATACAACTTTTTTAATTAAAAGCAATGAGTACAAAAATATTTACCCTTTTGCTAATCAACATGCTGTCAAACATGTTGTCTTGAAACAACTGTAATTCATCAGATGGAATTAAGTAATGATACCACCTCATGCTGTGTGGAAGGAATGGCTTTATACAGCCTAACCTTCAAGTCAGGAGGGCCATTTGTGGGAGAGTTTCTTTTCACTGTTTGTAGCCTGCTTTTCCCTTGGCAGGATGGTTCCAGCTGAAGTATGGAGGATGTTGAGTGCCGTTGGATGCTGAATGCCTTCCAGCATCCTTCCAGTTTAAAAGTCTATAAATTGCTGCTGCACCTGTGGGGAAAAAGGAGTTGCTGTCATAGCGTGAGCGACTGAGATGTAGAGATGTGCCAAAACGTCTGTCTCACCATGGAGCTGCAAAGATTAGTCACCATGTATCAGTTATCCTTAGCACTTCATGCTATCCTTAGAAGGATCTCATTGACCTGTTGCTGGGAGGGACCATCCTGCCCTTCACCCTCTCCTCATTCTCCACTTTTTATAGGGTGCCGAAGTTGTGTGGCCAGCGGGTGAGTTTGGTTGTTTTGTCAAACCAGATGAAAATTAGCGTCCTTGAGAGAGGTTAATCTTCTGTTAGCTGTGGCAAATGGCACCAGCTCATGCTGCTGTCATGTAGTTGCTTGGTAAGTGCCATTTTGAGAATGAACAGTTATGGGACAAAACCAGTATTGTTTTTGGTGTTACCGTATTACCAGACTGGTTAAAGCATACTCCGAAACTACCTTCCTGCTAATTGCTGCTTATTCTTTCCTGCTGTGAACCTAGTTTCAGTAATAATGGTGCAGCTGTTCTAATCAAACAAGGTGTCAGATTTTTTTAAAGGATCTTAAATTTTATGGGTTGAAACCTCTAAGCATATGTAAGTCTGGGTATTAAGTGTATTGTCTCGACTGTGTGAAAGTTTAGAATAATTTACATAACTGAGCAATGAAATCATCAGAGCGCTTCTCTCCAATAGTTCAGCTTCTCAGCTAGGCAGTCCTAATATGTACAGCAAAAGGTGTCAGCTCGTTAAACCTGACTTGCAGTGCCTATTCTGTTAGTTAGTGCAAGGCAAAATGACTGGCTCTGACTGTTTGTTAGAAACAAGAGTCCCCACTGCCTGCCTGGCACACCTTTCCTTAAATCAGTGTTTGCTCTTTCCTAGCTGCTCTTTTCTCTCCCCTCTTTATGGGGTGGTGTAGACGCAGAGCATGCGTGGTCAGTGCTCTCAGACTATGGCAGACGGGAGGACTAAAGCTGGCTCAAAACAGATGGAGCACGACTAGAGGCGTACTGTGGAGTCTGGCATTCTTACTTAATGATTTTGGCACGTTCTCTGTGACAAAACGTGCTGAAATCCACATCTGTGTCCTATGTATTGTAGATAAAGAAATACCAAGAACTGCATGGTCTGGCACAACAAGACGTTTCTAATTAAAACAAACAACCTCCACTCTCGCATGTTTCACAAAGCAATGTCTGCTTTGGCTAAGCATATTTTAGGCTCTTGAGCATTTCAGCAACCTAGACGGAATCAGAAGATTGTCTTCCCTAGTTATTTTGTGTGTGGAGCCAACTCCCAATACGCTCATATAAGGCTGAGGAGGATCCCAAGACAAATACTGATACTGAAAGAAAAAAGTTGCTTTGTCTCCTTACTTTTAGTCTTTGATAAGAAATAATAATAATAAAAAAAAAACCTATGTCAAAACTTACCTGGCAAAACCCCCTGTTCTGGTGCTTATTGTGTAAAGAAGCTTTGTCTAAGCTTTTTGATCCTTTTTATTCTGCTTTTGAAATTTTGGAATTTCAAAACCTGTACTACTATGGGAAAGTATTAATTTTTTTTTAGCGAAGAAAATATTCCATCTGAAAACAGTATAATCTCTGAGTTGTAAATATTTCAGATTTTAAAGATCCACCAAACTAGATTGTAACAGTTTGCCACTGGGCAAGTGAGATGAGGTGGATAGAGTCTAGGTAGGGAAGATTATTGCAGTTTTTTTGCTGACTGTTATGACTGGCCTTGGTGGCACTGAATAACCGATCTGATGAGATGCTTTCAGATGCAGAGGGAAATAAACCACCCCGTAGTGGCAAACTCTGTTTGGAGCCTTTTGTCAGCCAGCGCTATTACTTTTCCTGTTCAGTTTATAACTGACAAAATAATAGGGCGTTACTTCTGTTGGGTTTATAGCTAGTCTGCAAGCATCAACATGGAAGTGAGTTTAACTAGATGAATGTTTTCCCTGTGTTCAGCATCACTAAAATACTACTCACATATCCTGAAGACAGTTGGAATTTGCATTTGGTGTTGCAAACTAAATGCAGTGTGTTTCAAAAGCCTTTAATCCACCATTGAAATGCAAGGTTTCGCAAAGCAGAACTTTTCCTGGAGTTGAGAAGTATGACTGTCTTTACTAATAAAGCTGTTGGAACTTGCAGTGCTAGAAGGGGAAAATCAGAACAGAGTCTGTGCTTGTGCCTTCCTGCCACTGTCTGGTTTTGTAATTTCCCTCCCCACCCCACTTTAACTCATTGATCAAAACTGTGGAAAGGAGAGTGAGGAAAATGGTCCCTGGCTTAGAGAATATCTTGATTAGTTTTTCATAGTGTATAACATTACCTTAAACTGTAATGTTAAAACAGAAAAGCTAACTCTTTGGCTTTGTGCTCTTATGATTCACTTTTGTCTGCTAATCTTTTTTCCTGGACTAGGACTTTGTTTGGACACGGATTCCCCTGTGTCTGAAAGTGTATCTAGTGTTACTCAGTTGAAGTGTGTTTGCTCTTAGACTGTTTTAGAAGCCAGGGAATAAGTTGAACTATTCACGTTTTTCAGCAGCAAACAGCATAAAGTTTATTTGGAAGACATATCAGCAGAAACACTAAAAACATCTTTGGAATGACTGCTTTGACAGTCATTAGTTTGCTGTAGATGCAATATAAGCAGCGTTGGTTTTACTATTCTACATATAGAACTTGGAGTGATAATTTTTCTTGCATAAAGTTAACTTTGAGACAAAGTGGGATTTACATTTGGATAAAGAGGGTAGTGTGAATGAGGCAAATTTCCTTTCATTCCAATTTGGCAAATGACGTTTCTGAGAAGGCACGCTTGTATTCCCTCTATATCTTCTGGTTTCTGTTTACGTATCACCAGTCAGGCATATCTGTGTGAACAGAGTTCTTCTCTCAAGAATGAACCTTTGGTTAGTTAGCATAGTGTGCGTTGTCTGTTTTTAAGAACAAAACCTGCCCCTGTAACTACTTTATTAATGCATGAATCTCTTAAAAAAAAAAAAAAACCCCAAAAAAACCCAACCCACCAATAAATGACTGAGGTTCAGGAGGGTGGAAATGAAGGTATCTTTTAACACGGTACTTCTGACTTTAGGGTTAACTAATATCATTACATGATTAAGTTTGATAGAGATTCTGCTTGTTGCTGGAACTTGACACAGTGTCTAAAAGTGTGTGTTTGCAGAGTTCTCCAAGTACCGGTTATAATTGAGGAAGCATGTTTCCTTTGGGATGACAAGTCCTGATGTTATATCAACAGCGTGTGCCAAAAACAAATTTCGTAGAAGAAACCTTTTTCTGTGCGCGATACACAGGTGTGCAATTTGGTTGCACAGAAATTTGGTTTTTGAATGCTCTAAGAGACCACAGAATTCTTTTATGTGTCATAAGATTAACAGAATTGTTTGGAAATCAGGGACCTTAAAGCAAAAATGGAGATGTCAATAACATCTGAATGATCAAAAGCAAAAAACTGTCTGGGGAAGATATAAGACAGGCTAATTTTTACTTCAAGAGTTGGTGTTGTGTAGCTGCTTTTTTCTTTGCTCAAGATCTTGCTTTTCTGTAGCGTTTTCTTGGGAGAAGTAAGACCTTGAAGCTGGTCTGCTTAGGTTCTAGGATGTGTAATGATCAAGTAGGAGCTTTCTGGGCCTTTGTGTTATGAACTTCACTTCTCTATAAAACCAGCCATCCAGTTTAATATGCCACATAGCATGGTCTGTAGCAGTGTTGGATGCTTTTTTTATTTTAAAATAAATTCAATCCATATGATGAATGTATGGTTACATGCAGTGTGGTTTGTCTTGCACTTACAAGAGATTCAAAAATAAAATGTGGTTTTCCTTGGAACAAGCCTAAGCTATTCTTAGCTTGGACCACTCCTATTTTAAATCTTATTTTCCTGTAGCAGTTTTTTTGATGTTGATGATGCTCCAAAAATGCTGAGAGGATACTGCCTTAGAGCACCAACCAGTGGTATTGTTGTGGCTTTTAAGTTGTGAGATTCTCCAAAGTCTCTAGCAGAGCAATGTAAAGTGAAAAAGCCAAGCTGACAAGTCAAGAATGGAAGTGAGATTTTTTTTTAATAACTCTACGGCATTCTGAAGTATGAGAGGGAATGAGTCTAGACTGTAAGTGAGGCTGGGATGGGGAAGCTCTAGGGCAGTGGCTAGCTTCAAGGCCACTTCCCAAAGCTGAAGACAACTTTAGATTCCAAAAATGGTTGAGAGTAAGCAAAACTTTATAGTTTTAATCTGAGAGAATCTAAACTGGTTTTCCTCTAATACTGAAAATATTGGAAGTACTGGATTACTGACCTTCTGTAGTTTGAGTGTTGGATATGTCAGGTCACTTTTTCTTTATGCAGCTGCAGAGACAATAGGGAAGATATGCCTGAACACTTCAATACAAAGGATTTTCCTCATTTTTCATGCAGTTGAGACTTCGATGTCTATATTGTGCCATTATGCACAGGCTTCCCATCATGACTTCCATAGCTTGATTGGAGGTACTATAACTTCGGGTAAATATGCCCAACAAAGAAAAAGCTGGCCTTGGATCCTGTCAGACAACGAAAAGTGTCTATTCCCATCACTGAAAGAGATTGCTGCCACTTAAAATACTGAGTTATCTTGCTTTGAGACTTGGGATACATTAATGAGAGGCTACTTTAAACATTAAGTGCAATTGCTGTAATGAGATGTATTTTGGGGTTTTATTCTGGAAACGTGGTGTTCATGTATTTTTTTTTCCTATCAACTGCCTGACTTTTGGCACTTAATTATTATTGCTCTTCTTCAGATATGCTGTCTTAGTGCTTCTGATCCTGTTTTGTCCTGGATAAAAGATCGTCTTCTTAGGCAAATCTGATTCTTTTCACCAGGATTGGCATCTTTGAGATGTCTAAGGGCTAAAGCTTTAAGGCTGTTCAATGTGTTTAAGAATGCGCAAGACTTGGCAGTACTAAGATAGTAGTATTTGCTTTGTTCTTTTATGCTAGCTTTGACTCTCCAAACATCCATCCATCTTTGCTTGTTTCAAAGTTTACTGTGGCACAGGGCGGAGAAGCCTTTGGGAAGAAGTGGTCCCTAACTTTACATGAGTTGAAGTACCAGTTAGATGAAATTAGTGATGTCTTTTTAGGAGCTCATCAGAAGTAGTCTAAATTGAGAGGATTATGTTGCTCGTAAAACCTCTGTGTGTAGGTTGTAGTACCTCCAAGAACAGTAAGTGTAAAGAACTGTTTCAAAAACAAGGATGTTCATAAAAGTTTCTTTATCTATCATCTTTATTATGTAAACTCTTCAGGCACAATCACCTAAAACAGAGTTAATGCTGTGTGAGTTTCTTTGAACATCCATGTAGGTATCAGCTTTAATCGTTAAACCTAAACAGTTGTGTTCTTGCTCACCTGCTCCCTGGAGTGAGCTTATTCATGCATGTAGTAAATAAAAATAGAAAATACCTGCTGAAAAGTAGAGTCAGTTCGACCTTCTTTAAAAAGATTAGTCAGTTGGTCACTTATGAGATCTTTAAACAAGCTGTCAGTCCTTGCTGATGATTAAAATGAAAGCAGAGTTCAGGACACATCTTTTTCTTTAAACAAAGTCATGCCAGGTCTCTAAAGAGCTGTGTGAGAAGTAGATGCAGTCATTCCTAGTTGTAGGCTGGTTCTCAGTGTTCAGTTGTGCTCCTGCCTGATGCCACAGGTGGCTGTCATGAGGCCACAAGACTTGGCATCCCCTGGTAAACAGTCATAGCAACATGTCAGCTCTGGGGCTATTTAAGGTAGGTTTGAAGGGAGATAGCTAATTTGAGGTTTAAGTAAGTGTGAGCAGCTTTGGAAATGAATACTTCTGCAGCAGGGATGAAGTTCTGTTTGTTTGAGGTAAGAGCTAGGTTAAAGGTGGAAGTTCTCTGTTAAGGGCTGCTCTGTATTGAAGGCCTTCCCTGTTTGCTCTTTATCACCTGGAAGGGTTACAGATGCATCTTGTTTCACTTCCTTGGTGTGGGTGTCTGGAAGTTATGAGCTCACCTGCTGACAGCTCTGCACACGTGGTGAAGCTGAGTAAGTCTGTAAACAGGAAACAGGACTGGCACAGGCAGGACACTGTTCAGTGGTGGTCAAGCACGTATGTTAAAATGAAGTGATTAATAGGTAGGCGTGCAGAGAAGTGACGAAGATTTTTGTAACAATTTCTTTTCCTACTATGTTTCCCATTTTGCTTTCCAGTACTAATGTTTTGGAGTTTTCTGTACTACTGGGTTTGGGCCTTTTGGCTGTGTGTTCTGAACGTGATTTGAGAGCTGTTTTGGCTTTTTGTGTGTAGGTTTTTTTTTTTTTTTAATGTCACAGTGAGGGTATCTCTGGGCTTGCAGCCTGCTGTTAAAATATGCCCAGGCTATCCAGTGGCACAAGGAAAGTTGTAGTAGCAAGTAGAATGAGTAACATGCAACCTAGAAAGTGCTATGAAGGTTTCCAGTGCTTTCAACAGGTTTTGAGCATATGGAGAAGCTAAATGGGAGTTCTTAGGAGGATGCATTTAGAGGTAAATTTTGCTTAAGGTAGTGGCAGGAAAGGAGAATCCTCATTTTGGACTCAAAGAAATTTCTCTGCAGAGAAAATGGGTTAAAGATTTCTCTTGGCATCTAAATATTGTTTTTTCTGAGGAAAAACCAGATGAGCTTATGTGAATAAGTGATCGATCTTACTGGTGTAATTTACTCATAAGTACTTACACACGCATCCCAGTACAGAACAGCCCTTACAGAAAATAATTTGTTCCTAATTTTTCCTGGTGTGCTCTTAGACTTATTCAAGGTTGAGGCAGGGCTGTGTCCTTGTTGGCAGAACCTGAAGAGCGTTTGGCAGCAGGTTTTCTGTTTTGGGGTAAGTCAATAAAGTAATATTACATCAACGCAAGCGGATAGGTCACCTGCAATGGAGCCTGGAGCTCTGCACTGGAGGAAAGGCTTAACTGTCTCCATTCAAGCTGCTTGCAGTTATTATACCTAGAACTTAAGAAATAAATGTTCCTGAAATAGGAAAGTCCCACTTTCTGGAGGGATTGGTGTGTGTCTCTTTTCCTCATAAAACTTCAAGGTGATTCTCGACTGTTTGAGTAATTGCATTACTCTTGGTTATGTTGTGCTTTGGAAGAATCTGGCAGTTGCTGTGGAGAATTCCATCTTTCTAGGCTGGAAAAGGTTAATACCCTTCTTGCTCTGATCAAGACCATGCTTTATTCAGATCTGTCAGTGCTTTTAACAGGATTTCTGTGATTTCCCCTGCTTCTGGCCCAAGGCAGGTGATGAAAGAAAAAGTAGAATACAGGTTGGTGTGAGGCTTGAGTTTATACTCGTGCTCCCCTGTCCCTATGACAGACCAGCATTTGGTTCCAGTCTGTTCTTCGTAGTTACTCAAACACATTGTCTTTTAATGCAGATTGTTGTGGTTAGTGTTGTCGAAAAGCAAAATGGAACAAAATTGTCAGGTGCTGGGCAGACTGTTTAGTGTAGAGCTTACAGAAACATTCAGGACAAAATTGCCAGGGTGAGCTGTTGTTTGTCTGGACATATGAAAATCTAGGAGATAGCTGCCTTAGTCTAGAACTTACTAGCCAGTTGTGTCCTTCAGGATGTGTTGGTGGACGTGGCTGAGGCTCCTGCTTTTTCAGTTTAATTTCAGATTGTTTGTTGTTTTCCTGAACAGGATTCTTACAGATTCTTAGGCCTTATTTTGAGCATCTCACACAGAGATGCGTAGCCGTTGTAACTTGGTGTATAACAGATTAGCCTTACTGCTTTATAGCACACACAAAAAAAAAAAATTAAAAAAAAATCCAAACTGCTTATCTCTTCTGAGAGTGGCTTACAAAGATAGGACGAGCACACAGCCTAAGCAAAAATGTGTATGTTTTTCCAGCATGTACTGGACACATTGTTAAGGAGTTTGGCCATATGTGCCTGTCACTGGTTTGGCCGAGGTGAGCCAAGGTCCGGTAGTGATAATACCTTCCCCTATCCCAGCAGAAATA
>NW_010403852.1:0-4589 GCF_000710305.1 Buceros rhinoceros silvestris
TCTGTAATTGTTATTATGTTATTTTATTTTAAATTAGTTATTAAACTGTTTTTATTTTGACCCACGAGTTTTGCTTTTTTTTTTCTGATTCTTCTTCCCCTCCTACTGGGAGGGGGAGGAGTGAGCAAGTGGCTGATTATTCCCATAGTTATAATTGCTAACTGGTTTCTGGAGTCACTGCTTGTATTTGGGACAATTTTGCAGATGGCATACATGAATAATCTGTTGCCTGGTTTGGAGATGTGGTACCATGTAGCATAGTCCAAGATAACTTTAGCATCAAGCTAGTGTAGAGTCTCCAAGGGTGTATAAAACACTGCAATCCCTCTTTCTTGGTTTCACTCAGCCTTTCAGAGGTGTCGTGATGACATCTCCTTGTAGTATCTGTACTATTTTCAATTTGTAAACCCTTAAATATTTTCTTCCAGCATTTAAGAGTTGTTTGAAGTGGACTTAAGCCTGAAAATGTATTTATTTAATTTTTCTTTTTTATCTTTTGAGGACCCCTATTAAATAATCCAGGAACAAAACTCCTGACTTATAGAGCAATACTACACATCACTGCTCTGATTTCTTGGGTAGCCTGAATTTCATTCAGCAAAATAAGAATGCTATTTTAGGAAGCAGAAGTGCCAAGAAGCATTGCTCCTCATTAAAAATCTAACCCAAGGAGCAAGTTGAATTAGTGAGGTGCCCCAGTCGCAAGGTTATATCATGTCCAAAATGAGATATGTTTCTCAGAAAAGGTTTTAATCTCTTATTTTTATGGTTAACTAACTGTTACACTAGGGCAAGCACAGACCTACAAGACTACAGTTGGCTCATATAGGAGTGTCTTGAAGCCTGGCTCAGGCAGGCTTGATGGTCTGACTATAGGTTGCCACTATTGTGACAGTTTCTGGCATTATGTCATGCTCCATTTTATGCGTTCCCTGTTTAAACAATGAATAAGCAGCAGACTCACAATCTCTTCACAATCAAATCCGTTTTCTATAGTTGTAAGTGTTGTATTTGAGATTATAGATGTGATTATATATGAATTCTGTATTTGTTAAAGAGGCTTGATTTGATTCTTTTTCAGACTATCCCTGTATTTTTTTCTGAATCTCTGCTTCTAAATAAAAATCCTGTATTATATCTTTACTGGTCATGATATCTAACATTCCTCAAATGCACAAATCAGAAGCTTAATATTCTTTTATCTTTTTTATTGATTATTATTATAGCTGTCAGTCTTGCACTGAATTTCATGCAAGCATTAGGGTAGTGCACTTCTGAAAGAGATATGAAAAACCTACCCCCAGTTATTAGTTTTACCTTTTTATCTCCTGCTATTAGCTTTTTCTTTCTTTTTTTTTTTTGATAAAGCTATTTAGCCCAAGAAACGTTTTCTCAATTATCTTGATTTATTTGTCCTATCACATTCTTTTGTATCAGAGTTTTCCAAGGACACTGTTTTCTTTATAATTCTGCGTGTTTTAAACAGTGACCAATTTGGCATGGTGGCTTATTTTAAAACATGTATATGCATGCGTACATGTATCTCTCCATATATCAATGTAACTGTGTATCTGTATCTTTCTATATAATAACTGTTGAAGGTTTTGGTCTCTTTATTCACTTGATTCAGTATTCTCCCTCATTTACTTATGTTCTTAAGAGTATAGTGTTAAGTAAGTTTGTCTAAAATTTTACTCTCCCCTCCTTGAATAGGAACGGTAGGTGACTGCAGGACTGGTTTCATTGCCAGTAAAAACAACAAGTAGTTATAATTAGTTTCCAAGCATATATTTATTGTTTCTTTCCATGAGTCACATCCTTGATCATGTAAAAATTTGCTATTGAATTTCATGGGTAGCTTAAGACAATCTTCATTCATGTCTGTACTTCCCTGTGTATTGAGGTGTGATCAGAAATTACAGAACTCCACGCACTTTTAAATTTTGAAAGATTCCCTGAAGAAATTTGGAGGGCTTCAGTCTTTTTATCCCCATTTGACTTTGGTTGTGCAATATATTTCCGTTATGCAAAGGATAGAAATAGTGCAAGAGAAGTTTTGCTGCAGAGCACTTTGGGGTTTTTTTCTGGCAGTATCAGACTTAACATTTCAGGCATTCTTGTGGGTGACAGAGGACCAGCAATGAAGTGATTCGCTCAAGTTAGCCAGCAAGCTCATAAGAGAGAGGAAAACAGTCCCCAGGATTCCTGTGCATAGAGTCCCAATGCTAGATTGCACAGTCTGCTTTTAATTTCTATGTTACTATCAGTCGGTATTTTAACCACTGATTCAAACCAATTCTCGAGAATAAATGGCACTGATGTTAGCGTAGACTTTGAGATAGCTTCTGTAGATCCAGTATTATGTGATTATACTTGAGTTCCTGTGAGTTAAGGGGTTGTTCTGTAAAATTAACAACTTTCATCCTCAAGACACTTAGGTAGTTTGCCCTGAATAACTGAAGTCTTTGCCAGTGTAATGGTAAAGGAATGTGATAATTTTGGGGGCAATGCTAAAATGCAGGCTCACAGCTGTCTACATTAAATGTTATCTTCTGTTGTCTTAGCCCTACGTTTCTCACGAAAGGAGAGGCCTGTTTTAGGGCTTGTCACCACTGTTTCAAGCAGCAGCAACCACTGTGCCCAAACCTCCTCGGACCAGGCTGAGTAAGAAGAGCCCTAGTGCAGCACGGGAGCTCAGACCATTTGTCCGACACCACTTGCACAGTGTTGTCATCAATGTCTGTGAGCTACCTGCACTGCTCTGAGCTGCCTATTGCCAGTGTTTCAGCACATCTGGGGGAAATTTTCCTCTGTGTTTTTCCAGACACATTACCAAAAGGGGAATTTGCCCAGCGATACTTCTTAAATTGTGAGTCCTCATGCTCTGAGGCACATGGAGAGACTGACAGATGTTTGTGGAGGTTATAAGGCTGTAGAACATAGACACATAATTTTACAAAATTGTGGTCAGGGTTCGGGGTCGTACCAGGACAGAAGATCAACAAAAATTTTATTATTCTCTCAAAAACCCTGAGTAACTTGACAGTGCATTGTTCCTTCTGCTTTTTCACTGCACGTTTTTGGGAAGCTTTTGAATTCTGCTCTGAACCACATTCTTCATGCAGTGCTGACACTAAAACAATTGCCATTTTGAACATAGGCACAAGATGCAGTGAGATGGTTTTTCAGCAGTTGCTATATGCCCTCAGAAGACAGCAACATCCTTTGATCAGTTTACCATCCAAGCCACAGCTATACGTGGTAAAGCTGTGGGACGAGTATTGCTGCTCAGTCTTGATACAAAAGCAGTTGTAGCTGATGAGTGTGAATGCTGAACAGGAGGGCAGGGCTGCAGGCCTTGGCAGAGCAGTGTGGCACTAGCACGTAATTGATTTCATCTCAAGAGATGAGATGACTTCACCAGGGTGGTCTGTGCTCTGGTGTTCAAGTATTTCTTCCGATTTATGGCATCATCTGCTTAGTCAAGGTCTGCCAATTACTCTTCCTGAGCTTGGGTCACCTACCCAAGGCGGGTCAGCTACCTGCCTCTGGCATGGCAAAATAATGAAGAAGGATGTAGAAGGCGGCTTCAGCTACTAGTGGTTCTTTTTCCTTCTCCCACCTCTCTTTTTTTGCCCTGTGGGATGAAACAATGACATTTAGCAAGAAACCAGTTTTCTGTGCCTTGTAGCAGCATGTGTGAGTTCTCCACAAAGATTACGCGTGGAGTTTTTGCAAACACGTTTTGCCTGTGGCATATTGAAGGCACAGCATATGCTCATTCCCTTTCTGCTAAAGGGAAAGTAAATAAACAGCCACAGTAATGCGAGAACTGCCATGCTGAGAAATCAACCCATGGCACACAGGGATCATTTAAGCAGAGATATTGTCCCAAGAATGATTATATTCAGGCCACTTACGAGAAATCTGCTGTAAGCACAGTGTGTAAGTTATTTTCATTTATAGGGGTGGCAGGCTGAGCTTCTAGAAAATAGCTCTGAACTAGACTGCATTGTCATTCTGTGGAAAAGACAGCTGGTGGATCTCAAATTTGGTATTTTAGTTTCCCACAACTTCAGCATTTATGATTATTCCTGGTACTAATACATGCAATTCTATGTTTCATTGCTGTGCTGGAAATAGAGAGAAAAGCGACATCCAGGAGACATTTGTTCATTGCCTGGAGACTTGAGAGGAAATGATTTGAAAAGGAGTCTAAGAAGGGATCTCGCTTTCACATCACTCACACTACCAGAACAAAATTCCGTTTAACTGATGAAATATTTGAATAAAACTCATTGTTGGCCAGGCTAATAGTAGTTTGAAAATTCTGGCTGTCAAATGGGGATCCACAAGAGGAGGAATACTAGGCAGACAATTTTGGTGCATTTTCAGAATGAGTTACACTACAACAATGTCTATCATTGAGAAGTTTTCTAGCCAAATCCACCCACAGTCCTATGATATGAAAGGAAATAGATTTCAAAGGCTTGAAAACAGGCTGTAAGTCATGTAAAAGACTCAAATCATCATAGTAATAACTTCACTATTCTGAAATTATTTAGGACAAACAGAGATTATCTTTCCCT
>NW_010403852.1:4668-20673 GCF_000710305.1 Buceros rhinoceros silvestris
TCCCTATTAAGAAGCAAGTAAATCTCACCATTTTATGTGTTGCTAGTGTCAGATTCAAAGATAGAACTGTGAACTAAAATACTGTCCTTGAATAAATTGAAATCCTTGACAGTTTTACAGCATTTCAGCTGAGTGCTGCAGTGTAACAAAACCTCTGACTGTTGTTGATTCCAGAAAAAGTATTGGGGCATTATGGAAAAAAAAATAAAATTAAGCTGATATCCAAACCCAAGAAAATCCATCCTGCATAACTCTGAAAAATCAGTCCATGCAATTGTCTAACCTTATGTGAAAGGGACCCTTATGACTGTCTTGTAAATTGTGCTACTTTAAGAAATGGCTAATCAATAGCTTATTCCTTGTTCCAGAACACGAAGCCAAAATGGGTTCCAGATGGGCTGGGGGTAGGTGGTCTGGGAAAATAAAAGGCATCTTAAACGCCAGCTCAGAGGAACTAGTCTTGTTTGTTAATTGCATTAAATGCTGCAAATGTTTATTTATTAGTAAAGAATGAAGTAGAAAGATTTGTTCTGATGGCATTTGTCCAAACAAGCTTTTAAAGGAAGGAAAACCACATGTTTTAACTCCCTTGTTGAAGCTCAGAAAAAAATGGCCCCTTTTAACTTTCTGTTCTCTGGTCAGGTTAAAACTACCTCTGCTAGGATATCTAATTTCTGCAGAAAATCTCCATTTCACCAAAGCTCAAACCTCCCAACAATAGAAAGATTTCAGCATTTATCAAATGAAAAAATAAACTATAATGTAGACACATTCATGGGGGAGTTCACGTTACCCTAACTTCTACCTTGACTTTGACCTCTTTTGGTAGCAGAAGGTGGTATTTGGGTATATACATGAGCCAAAAATGCCCATTCAATTTTTTTTCTTGCTTTAGTCATTGAAGCTGGTAAGAATTTGGCAATAGAGGAGATGGCAGGGGGGTTGGAACTAGACGATCTTTAAGGTCCCATTCAACTCAAACCTTTCTATGATTCTATAATTCTATTATTCTATGTTTGCAGCTGGTATTTTAATAGGGCATTATAAGAGTAACCAAAGTGGAGCTGCTCCGTCTGAAAATCTTTGTTGTTATTTCAGGAGGCTCCGGTACAGTTGGTAACACATTGCATCCTGCCGCTGCTAGGGCAAGCCCATTTCCTGCCAGGAGTCCTGGAGTTTCAGAAGTAGCTCAGGGATCTTACAACTCATCTAACATCTAGTAGAATAATCTAACATTGGGCTCTATAATTTACCTTTTCTAATTACTATAAATATAATCTATATCTTCCTGACATTCTGTGTTTCTGCTTTATTTTGCATTAGATCTAGGTTTGTTTTTCACTTTTTCAATCATCAGCCATTAAATTCTGGTTTTGCCTCATGCTTGAGACATGATTCAGTGTTGCTGAGGAGTAAACAAAGACTTCTGATATCCTGACTTATCATTCCAGTCTCCTCTTTGGGAGTAAGTAATTGAATTCTCTGTTTTACTTCCCACACCTCAATCAGTGGCTTGAACTGTGGGAACTTTCTACAGCTACGTCCTGATTACAAATGTACATTTATTTGACATTTTGTCCTTCATTTAGTAACAATCCTAATTTATTTTTCAAAAACAGTGCAGCTTTGGTTTTATCATTTGGACAGAATGATGGTTAAGGTTTGGTTCTATTCCACACAAAAATAAATTCCGCAAGCCCTATTCTTGCACTGGTCTGACTCATCGAATGCAACTGGTTGTTATTTACAGCTGGCTGACAGTTGTAATGCATTTGAAGCCTTCACTATTGCAGCCTATCACTGGCAGGAAGATTTTAGCAAATATCTAGTTGGAGCCATAACAAAATAGTTTAATGGTTCTGTTAATACTCAGCGCACTGCACCTCACCTCATGAATTTGTTAGGTCCTGCACTGCTGGGAACTGCTACAGGCTGCTGAGGTAGTAGGGCCGAGCAGCATCCATCAGAGCAGCAGCACAGCAGTAAAACCAGAAAAAAGATGCAAAGACAGAATGAAAAGCATGGATTCAGAGTCCCACTGTCCTCCAAAGAGCCTGCAGAGGAAATACAGCACAGTAGCACAGTGGCAGAGGTGCAGGCTCAAAGCACACAAAGTGGCCCACTACTACTCTGCACCATATTTTCTTGCAGTTTTTCAACAGAGTGTGAGCTGGGACACATTTGTAAAACTTTATTTACATTATTCAAAATATAAGGTGTAGCCCAGAAGGATTTGGCTGTGTATTTAATGGATATCACCTTTATCCTTTCCAGCAGTTATCTCCTATTGCTTAGAATGCATTTTATAAGATATCACTGAATCCTTCTTACGAACTACTGGAACTTCAGGGTTTTTTTTCTGTCCCTTAATTTAAATGTAACAAGTTTTCTATCTACATTCCAATTACCTATTTTGCTTTTGTTCCATTTTAACACTGAGCTTAGAGAGTAGAACGACTTCGTTAGACATCCTAATTCCATTTCCACTGCTGTTACTAAGTAGCTATATTATTTAATGCTTCTATATAATTCTTTTAAAGAGGTGACATGATAGGTTTTAAAATCACGACTGCTTACTACAATTAACTCAGTAATGAGTATAATAATGATTACTATAGAGAAGGCAGGAGAAGAATTCTTAATGCTTTCTCACAATTAATGAATAAGTGTGCTAAACTCTATGCAGAACCATACTAATTGCTAAATATTCCCTAGGGACTGTTGGGTGTCAGGCACAGTCCTCAGTGTGTTACGCTAGCCCAGACAGCTTCAGCTAATCATCAGAAGAAATTTATTTGTTAACCTATGTGATTCTAGACCTCAAACTAGCCTGAGCAGGTTTTGTGAAAAACATCCTATTACCATCTGAATATTCTGAAACAGTCTGTTGGGAAATAATGTCCTCACTGAAAATTTCAGTTTCCTACTTTTAAGGAGTATAATCAAAGTTGTGTAATATTACTCAAAGGCTGACATCCCATTTCACTTGATTTTGGTTAAGATAGGTGGAGTGGAAAGTGTTTATTTACAACATCTCAGACAGGACAGCTACAAGTTACATGTGTTTGTAAAAGGCATCAGTGAAAAATTGAAAGAAAACTGGTCTTTAATCTTTTTTTACTAAAGTAGATTCTTTGCTGGCCCACACACACAGGAATTCCTCTCTTCATCCAGGCTTTATGTCAAGGATGACAATTATCAGAACAAATCTCCTTTGTCAATCCCTTTCTTGAAATTCTCTTTATTAATTTCTAACATACTTGGAGATTGCTCTGACACTCCTCCCCTAAACTAAGGACTGTCTCATCTCTTTCAACAAACAGAGACCATTTTGGCAGATACACCCTGCACTTGATTGTTATGCTGTTTCTTAATAAATAAATAGACATTCCCCAACTTGCACTCCAATGCAAGGTGTGTGTACCTCTCGAGCTATAAAGTTTGCATATTTGACAATCATCCTGAAGACAAACATGCAAATGAGCTTCATCCATGCAGTTCATCAGCAGCTTTTAGCTGAAAACAGACAGCATGGAAGTCTTTAGGGTGATATTAGCATTGTGGTGACTGAACTTCAGATCCTATCTTTGAAAGGTGTGGTAATAACAGTACAACTTCAAATAAAACAAGCTTCTAGGTGTACATCTGGCATAGTGCCAGAAATGTCTTAAGAAAATAACTAGGGAAATAATGATGGGTGCAGGAAATTTCTAGGAGCTCAGCTACTAAAGCTCTCGAAGAAGAGTTGTAGTTCAAGAAGTGTCTGAATATTCTCCTCTACTGCCAGAATAGTCATACAGGAGGAAATAAGGTTCTCTTTACTTCATCTGGAAGACTTTTCCACGATACATATGAAGCCTTTTAGGCAGGCAACAAAATCTAGTCCATGCGCTGCACTATCTATGGCATATTCCATCTGTGAAGGAATACAGTGATAGTTACACAGCTCAGTAGACATTCACTGGTGACTATTGTACATTAGCCAGGTAGAATCCAGTTATCTACTCTGCAAATGATTTTTTGTGTTTGTCTATATGTCAATTTTTTAAACATTTTGAAAAAATTAGTGAGATTTATTAAGTCATTGGTAAATCTTTGTCTCCTCTAAGAGGTATTTTCACAGTTCACTTTGCCATATCATAATTTTAATTTCACTATTAAACTGTTAAACATTTCCAATGCATGCACACCATCATGACTGTTGCACCCTATTTTACACTGATTTGGTAATAAATCACTGTGGTAATAAATCACATTGTCCTATGGGAAAGTTGGAGCAGAACACAGAGAGACACAAACTGCTCTTTAACATACTTATTTACTTAACATCATTATTTGATAAAAGAAAATTTGTTACATATTACTGCTGGATCACAGGAGCAAAATGTGGGGGTGGCAAATCAGAAAGTGCTCCTTCTCTACTAAAGGTGATGGAAGTGGCAGCTGTGCCAGAGCAGTGACATTACTCCTCTGTAATTGGAAGAGAGGATGCTGCAGCATTTACTTTATTTCTGCTCTTCCTTGTAGGGACTGTGACTGTTACACTTCCCTGTAACCTTCGTGTTTCCACTGTACATGGGATGTTTTACATAGGTTAGACACATCTCTGTTCTCTTTGTGATACCTAAACCCGGCTCTGCCCGGCTCCCAAGGCTGCCTCCTGCGGTGATGGGTCGCTGACCTTCTGTGGTTTGTATTTACTCCCAGCGTGGAGCCTGGCCCTGCTGCTATACTCCGCCTGCACTTCAGGAGGCCTTTACGATTCTACTGTGAAATCCAGCAGGCTTATGGCACACAGTGCCAGAACTTCAAAGGGGAGTAGCATCCCAAAGCTCAGTATTAGCATAATAAGCCCCATTGCCCAAGCTCTCTGCACAGTCAGTGTAGACAGATAAGCTCTCCAGAGAGAAATTCAAAGTGGTGAAATGGGAGTCTCACTACCTTTGGAAGCTCTTTCTGAAGGACCCCAGCTCTGACTGTTGATGCTAGAAGAAGCCCAAGATGTTCAGTCTCAGTGGGTTATATCAGCCTTTAAATATATTGCCCACCATCCATCATCCCCACCTATGCCCTCCATAGCCTTGCTAAGGATGTGTAATTGCCCTGAGGAGCAATCAGTGTGGGATTGCTGTGCGGCACTGACAGGTGATAATGAACAATAAATCCTCCCACAAACTAGTTCGCCAAGGAACTGAATTCAGCTGTGGAAAACACAGTACTTAAAGAGTACTGTACATGACTGCTATTTTGCTTAATTAATGAACTTCTTGACTCTGGCTCTAAGCTTCCACCTTTTGTAACATCCAAAGTCCACAATGAAAGTGTCTCAAGCTTTGGATCAATTCTTATGGATTATAAAATTGTTTTATGGAGGAATATTATATAAAAAAAAGATATGGCAGGTATTAGTATTTTATAAATTTTATACAGTAATTATGCTATTTTCTGAAATCTGAGCCAAATATCAATGGGTAACAAATTCCTGAATGCTAAAGAACCCCAAATGCCCTTGGACTTCCAAGTTACAATCTTGTTATACCACTTTTTAACTTATTCCTTCTGCTCATGTGGTAACAAACACACTCTTATGTAAGAAATGCCTAATCCTGTTTTCAATGGCAAAATCATCATCAATAGCTTATTATTTAATCATAGTTTACCAATCCCTAGCAAGAGCTCTCCGTTGCTCCTGTCCTTTCTTTTTGACAGGGTGGAAGATCATTTGTATTGTGTATCAGGTTGAATTTGTTTAGGATATAAACATGACTGCAGCAACCAGAGAGTACAAAAATGGCGTGTTAGGCCAAAGGTCCTTCTAACCCAGCAACGTGTAGCAACCAGCAGCAGATGCCTAATGCAGCATACAAAAAACGGTAGTCATGTAGTGATATATTCCGAGACTGAAGTCCCTCTACTTAGACTGCCCTAGGTGTTTCCTGTTGTATTTGTCCAGTCCCTTACTGAATCCATACACGCTTTTACAATGAAGAATGCTATCTCTAGAATTTTTGTTGTTAATTTACTCCTGGTGTGGAAGATCACCTCCTGTTAATTCCTCTGCATCTGCTGCCCGCTTGCTTTATTTTAGGATAATACCTCTGTCTCCTGGATTGTAAAAACAGTTGCTCTCTATTTATTCTCTGTGTTGCTAGTGGCTGCAGAGGCCTCTATTGTATTCACTCCTCAGTGGTTTCTTTCTTACGCTGGCACTTGTTGCTCACAGAGCTGGTCCAGACCCTGGTCATCCTGATTTCCTTCTTTGAATATATTCTAGTCCCTGGGATGGGAGAGTCATAAAATCCTAGAATACCCAAGGTGCAGACATACGGGTTACATACAGAGAAAAAAATAATGTTCCCTGTTCTGTTCTCTATTCCTTTCTTTGTCATTTTTAACATTTGATTTGTTAGTCTGACCTGAGCACTTGAGCACTTAGTTGACATTTTAGTAAAATTCTCAATTCTTATGCAAAGATCTTTTCCCTGAATGGTAGTAGCAGTCAGAGAGTCAGGCCATTATTTTATATACAAATATATATAAAGTTTTCTTGTGTGAATCATCTGATCTTTAATAGCTTTCTTGATTTTGTGCTCCTGGCCTTTGTTACAAATAATTCAGTGATGATTTTGAAAATCTTGTTTTGCTTCATATTATTTTCAGCTGCTGTCTGGTTTGCACGTTGGAAGTACATATCCAATTATTTGATGTAAATCAAAGCTTCCAGGCTACTACTCAAATTAAATTCTGCTTCAAAGCCATACCTCATTTGAATAGAAAAGCTTAATATCCCCTCTTTTTATTCAGAGACATATTTGAATTCAACAAGGTTTTCATCACCCCAGACAGGCCTAAGATTTCTAGCTTAAACCATATGCAGTTCTTTTTAAAATATAAAATGTCCTTATACTTTTTGTCACAAATAAATTTTTATTGTTGGGGGTTTTTTCTGTTGAGATCTATCATCCTTCATTCTGATCCCACTTTGCTTTTCTCATTCCTTGGAAGTCCTCCATAACTATCCACTTTTCCTTCAGTAGCATGTATATTCCATGTGGAATGTACTAGGTAGGAAATTTCTTTAATTTCTGGATTCTTGTTTTTTACAGAACTTATGTTGTCTTCTGACAAACTGCACTTGGTCATGCTGTAATATTTTTTGAGATTTAGGCATCTATGAAGCAATTCAGAGTTCACAGACCTGCACAACATTCTGTATTGTCACTGTCTCCTGTCATTACCAATCCTGTGCATTTAATCCCTTAAGGATAGACATGTTCTTCCTCTGTAATGCAAAAGACTCTCGTGTGTCGGAGCTACAGAGCTGGCAACTACAGCAAATGTGTTTTCCCTATTTGTCCTGTCTTCTTCCATGACAAACACCTTCTGTTCTGACCAAAATTCATCATTAACTGTTTGCTGATCATACTAAGCATTCATTAAAGAAAACCTCTCTGGGGAAAAAGGCTGTCAGCAGTTTTGAAGGCACAACACGTGATGTTTGGATAGGAAAAGAGTGGAAAAAATGAAGTACTTCTTGTCCTGGTAGTGGTGGATAAAAGAGTCAGTGCACTGAAACAAGGTTATAGCTGATTCAGAATGTATGTGCCATTATATGCTAAAGAAAAAAGAGGTAGCAAAAGGGCTTTTGAATGGATTTTAATTTCTTTATGGCCATATCTCTTTTCTCTACTTGCAGTAATCCAGCGGAGGTGTACAGCAGCATCAAACCACTGTATTTTTCCATTTAACAGTTTTCAGGCCTTCAGGCCACTTAGAACATTGATTCAAACAATCCCAGGAAAATTAATTTTGTTTTCTATTGAGTTTGTTTTTCCTCTACCTGTTCTTGCAGTAGTGCAGAGGAAAGCGAAGCAATGTGTGAGTGTTCTGTGCAGGCATTTTCATCTGCTTCAGTGAGCTGACTCATTTAGCATCCAAGCATTCAGTTGCTAAAATCAGCAGTACGTATAGAGCCTCTCTTGCATGTCTTACAATCCATAAAACAGCTGATACAAGAGCAAATAGAAATTTCAAGTGATTTGTATAGGTTCTTAAAACATTCATTAGAAAAAATGATCCTGAATTCTAAATGCAGAAACATATTCGGTAATTGACACTGAAATAATTAGGATCTTCTTTTGTGCTGACAGATGAGACATTTGCAGTAGAATTATTGTGTATGTGTGCTCTGAGGAGAGTCCTTAATTTATTTCTTTTTCTCTTGAGAGATAGTGTAAACTGAAGATCATACTTAGTAGCTGTGAATATGGTAACAGTCCTGGAGCCGAACATGAACCAGAACCACATGAGGCTTCTGTACTGACCCTCAGAGGAATTGTAAGCTTTGGGTTACCTTTCTAACAGCTGGACTAACAGCTGATATGAATGGCCACTGCTCTGGAGGCAACAAAGCTGTGATGGGTTATCATATGGGGGACTCTCACCTGAAGTCCCATCTAGGTTCATGAATGCATGAGAATTATGTTTTCTTTTAGAAATGCTGTGCAAAGGTAATAGCTTGACTTTTCATCCTGTGTCATTTTGTGTTTCAGAACTGGTGTGTCCACCATCCAATGCCTGCTTCATATTCAACTTTGCTTTGCTCACATGCTGGCTGTTCCCTGTGCTCATCCTACACCAGTTTGGTGTCTCTTCCTCTGCATGGGAAGGCTTAGACTTCCCTTGTGAACAGATTCATTAAAACTGATGTGGCCACTAGCATAGCAAACATTGCTGATGTCTTTTAAAAATAACTTTTTTTTACATAACCTGTGTAATCAATTGTCCACTTTTAAGACAGACACATGTATGTTGGGGTAGTAAGAAAAAACCTGAGACAGTTCAATTCCTGCCGACTTCAAACCTAGAAGCATGTGTGTGGAAGGAAAGTGCAATGCAAAGACATTGGGCTGCTAGGCAGAGAGAAGCAGCTGGAGGCAAGGATTTCCCTAGGTGGTCTGAGAGGACCACACAAGTCTTACTAATGGGGTAAAACCCCCTGCAAACCCTAAAGGTCTTTGCACTGCACTCTACAACACTGTGTGCATGCATTCATTTTGCCAACCTCAATAACTGAAAACAAAGACAGGGAACAGAAATAGCATTCTTAAGATAATTCTGAAATGATAATTTTATAGCAGGTTATATCAAGATAAATTAAGATCAGAGAACTGAGGTAATTAAACGCCACTTGTACAGCAGGTTGTTTCATGCCTGTGTCTTTAAAATCTGCCTGTTTCATCAGGGGTCTTTCAGTATAGTGCAATTAAATGAGAATTTTCCCCTGCTTGATGGCTTCTGTAAACAAGCAGATTCGATGACTTTCAGCTTGTTCATTGACATAATTATCTAGGTCATCTGGAGCTTGACCAAAGCCCAGAGAAAATCAATTGAAAGACTTCCATCAGCTTTAGTGGATTTTGAATCCTGCCTTTGGAGCTTGGAATAAAGATGATAGTGAGGAAGGAATCCACTTCTGAGCATAAAGAGAACAGATCACGCTTCCATATTTTGTTTTGATCAGTTAACTACTGACTTTTAAATACAGAATTGAATACAGACCTCGTGATGGTTCTATTTGTGTTATGAAGTGCCTTGATAGACATTTATTATAAAGAAAATAGGAATATAAATGAAATAAATTCAGTATTGGTAAAATTGGGTGACACAGAATGTAAAAGTGGGAGCCACTTGCACTTAATTTTAGTTCTGAAGAAATACAGTTAAAGGTACTAGCAAACAATATAGCATTTTGTGTTATTCAATAGGTCAGTGATGTGTGCTGGGGTAAAGGCTTTAAAGTTCTGTTGGTAGCTAAAGAGATGGATGGGGCCTTGAGGCCACTCAGGTATATAAGCACCAAAGGACCTTAACTAAACCATTTTTGGAGCTCTTCATATTAAAAAATAGTAGCAACTTAAATAAATATGTGGTTGTTGAATACTGCTTTACAGTATTTTTTAGGCAGGATTCCCAGAAACTCTCAGTAATAACCTGAAACCAGATTAATGCTTTCCTTCTAGAGTAAAGCTGCTGTTTAAAGTTGCAAGTCTAAACTCAAGATTTTATGCAAAAGAATAGCTCATTTTAAGCACTTAATTTAATAAATTTTAACTCAGGGCTGTGTTTTAGCAATATCAGTGTAGAATAAAATACGCTATGGCGAAGTAACAGCATAAAGAGTGTCTCCATTGGAATTTGATTGTTATTGGTTCCCTTGATGTTGAACAGTTTCCAGGAATGGAGACAGAAGACTGTATTTTTCCTGGGAAAAAAAAAAAATCAATTTGCAGCTGCTAGGAAATGTATTCTAGTCTTGGAATTCTAATCTGACTAAAGATTTCCCTGTTACAAACCTCATTATTTTATGAAATTATTTACTGCAACTAAAAATAGCACAAAAGATGCCTACTGAGATATCAAATTGACTTCAAAAAGCCAAATAAGCTCATTAGGTGTGTTCAAAACATTAGCTGCATCCATTATCTGTTTAATTAGCTAACTTATTTAAAACCAGAAAACCTTTCTATGCCTGTGAATATTTTTTCAGTTATGATTAAAAAATTAAATATATTTTAAAAAACAATCAAATTTCAGAATACACTTATATCTAGGTCTCTCCCCATCACAAGCTGCTCAAATTTATTTCTTTACAATGGACCTTGTAAAAGAAATGAGGTGTATCAGGCTATCTAATATTCTGTCAGCACAGTCCTCCTCCCAATCTGCGTTGCTCTCTGAAACATCCAGGCTGATGCCATCACACTAGACTTGAACTGCTAAATGTTGAAGCTTAAGAGACCCCCTGCATTACTCATGCAAGCTCTTGCATAGCACCAATTATGTTTGGCCTTTTGAGCTTGTCTATAGAACTAAGGAGGTTTAAAGCTCTGAAGAGGACAGAGTAACTTCAAGTATGTGAGGCTGAAAGTGGTTATACTAAAAAAAGCTTATTTTTCAGCCTTATCTACAGTAATGTATCGTGTACCACCCTTCTCTTCTGTGTGTATTTAAAATAAAAGCAACTATAGTTTTAGTGTACAAGGGGCAAGTGTGATAGTATTTACCAGATCTAATTTCTGATTAAGAGTAGAGATGATAACCCTGAATTTATAGTATTCAGTTAAGTATGTTTAACAAATTGTTTTTCAGATTTGTGAATATCCAAGATTTTTGAGGCTCTGTTTTGGAAGTGTGGTCTAATATTTCCTCTCACTACTCTTGGGCCTGTGTTTGAAGATCAAGGAATTTGGTAAGATTACTTTTGTGATGGTAGAAATTTGAAACATTATCCTTTTGTTCCTTACTATTAGATTTGTGAGAGTGAAAGATTACTAGAAAAGAGCAATGAGACTCTTTGAATGGAAATGGTAGTTCACCACAAGGACAGCTTAACAGACACTTGTGACTCATCAAAGGGGCATTTAAAATGCATTTATTGCTAAAGTTGCCATAGCAGCAGGAAACTTTAAAACCCCAAAGGTCTCAAGTATGGAAAATCTGTGATTCTGTAGCACTTGCTAAATTGCAGGTTTTTTTGCAAACGGTGATAAATGGGGAATAACCTCTACAGCAGTAAGCTTGCTGGAAGACTGTCCTAAAACCTACATTCTTCTTCTCTCTTAAACCGTACGGGTGCAGTGTTGGCATCCTTAACTGTTACATGTCTGAGATACTTTCCAGCAATCTACAGGCTCAGGAAAAATTTAAGCCAGGATTTATATAAACTTTTAATCTTCTCATCTCTTTCTAAGAAAAGAAGTTAAAAGATTCCCCTTAATTGGGATTTGATCCAGAACGAGACAGTTTTGATATCACATCGTGTCTCAGGGTTGTATCGAAGGGCTCGTATTTCATAAAGCACAAGCCTGTTTCATGCTGTTCTCAGTGCTTGGAGTGCAGCAGCTCCAGTGCTTCAGGATGTCGAGCAGGAGAAAGAAACAGTAGTTCTCAAGCATGACTGAAACACGTATTTACTAATTCTAGAACTTTAAGAATGACAAGAAACATTTCCTTCTATGAACTCATCACCTTTTCTTCTTCAGGAATTAAACCCCATAGATACAAAAGTAAAACACAAGCAATAATGATGACCTGAATTTCTGAGCTATTGCAGAAAAATGAAAACAAAAATGGCCCCAAACTGCTCTTTTGCCCCAGGCACACACTGAGTAGTCTTATTCTAGATTTACATTACTCTTGAATATTTTAATATGAAGCTAGGATCCTTTTATCAAGTCACAAGGTAAAACTCTTTAAAATAAAGGAAGGTCATTTAAGACCTCTATAGCTTTAACAGGTTTTAAATATGTATAGATTTAACAGGGATGATCTTCCACCTGTCTTTAATTTCCTTATAGCTGACAAAACAGAAACTTCACAGAATGGCTAATTATCTGAAAATGCTCTTGTAATAGTTAACTATTTAAAAGGAAAGTCTAAGGCACCTCTGAAATTTTGGTAAGCTGGGGGATTGAGGCCCCTGTTGCAGTGGGGCAAGTCTGCTTTCACAAAAGCATGAATACAGTTAATGTCTAAAGAAAAAGATTCACAGTATTGTTATCAGACAGCAGCTATTGCTAATACGGGTAAGAGAACACCTGCATTGATCTTTCCACCTGCTTGCTCATCACTGTGAGGTAAGCTTCTCGTATTTCTCCCAGACAGGTATATTTTTCCTTGTATGAACAATCCCCTAGAGAATCTGAAACAGATGAGTCCAGCCTGAGAAGCCAGCGTTGATGGTAGTGGTTCTCAGGAAAGCACTGGGTATTATGGGATGTTGGAACAGCATTTCTGCAAGGTTTGTTTTTACCAGATTATACCACCATAAGTAGTAATGGATTGTGTTACTGCATGTGTATATACTTGGAAGTGAAGCAAATGTCTAAGCAGAGTATTTATCCCACTTAAAATATACTATATCATTACTATTTTAGTGAACCTGCAGACTGTACGTGAAAAGCCTGAGAAGAGCATTAAGACATGTTAGTGATATCTGGCTAAGCACTGTTTTTCTAATTGCTGTGTAAAATGAAAGTCTATGTCTGATTTCTCTTACTGTATCTCTTTACAGGACACATCTTTACCATGAACACATTTTGTTTCTTGGCTGAGGCTGTTACTCTATCCTAGGTAGTTTCAAATGTTTTTAAGCCACAAAAATAAGCGGTGAGAAAGAACTGGTTACTTGTAACTGTGTGTGTTTTAAATCTAGTTGATCTACTTTTAAGTTTTGCTTTCACTCCAATATTTCTTCCCTGTTCTCCTTTAGGAAAGAGCCTACCCCTTCGCTTCCTCCCTGAGGGCTGCCCCTGGGGTTGTGATGGCTGACAGCTGCCATCCCTATCCCCTTCTCCTAATGCCTTTTTCTCAGCTCAGCCACAAACAGGGAACAGCGTGCTAGAAGGGGCTCTGGCTCAGCTTCAGTCTTTTTTCTTGCAGGAAGCCATTGCATACTGCCCTTCACAACAGTGCCTAAGTCACCCCCAAATTAATGATTGCTCACAGTCTGCCTGCTGAAAAGCTGTTGCAGAGGCTCCTGTCCCTGGCAGTTCAGAACCTCATTCCAATTTCTGCCCTGACCATACTTTCAGCTGGCTTCTCTCTTTGCCTTAACGTTCATCTGTTAACCTGATTTCCCCAGGGAACAAGCCCTCAACTTTCATGCGCACACTTAAATCTCATTCCCAGATTAAACAATCTGATAAATTAGTAGAGGTCGACATGAGAACGAGTTCTCTGTAAGACTGTAAAAACCTTGTTGTCTGCTGGAGGAGCAACAACTAAATTAATCCAACTAGTAGCTGTTCTGCCTTGCTTGCTCCTAGCCAATCAAAACATGTTTTGCCTGGCAAGAGGCAGAATGAAGCACTGCCACGTAGCTCAGGAACAGGGGAGTGAGGCTTTGTCTGTGTAAATAGGGAAATGGGTGGAAATGTTAGAAGTGTTGGGGCAAGAGAAGATAGAAAAATGCGAGACTCAAAGTATAAATTTCCTTAAACCGAAGGGGAATGTCTGCAGAGGAGTTTATAACCTTACAGTAATACACGAAGGCAGTTTATTTTATAGAGTATAGCAGCAGGGTTACACGTTGGCCACTAGAGAGCAATAGATAACCAGTAGTTGTATGCTTGGTACAGCAGAATCTGAGCACTCTACAGCTGTGTAAGTCTTTAAAAATACAGATGCAGAAATTAACATCATAATGTAAAATTACTCTCTTGACACTTCTTAATGGTCCTAATGCCTTCCACTCAAACGAAATAGCAGGAGGGAGCACTGGTAATTAGCAGCAACTTGTACCCAAAGAAACCTCTAGAATGCATGCTCTAATGCATGCAGTTTGCTTAGTCACTTGAAGTGGGAATGGGTCTTACAGCGTTAGGATCAGCAGCAGAAATGCGAAGCAACAACTAAGCTGCTTCCTTGAGTCTCAAAGTCTGAGCCTGCATTACGAGGTGCTGGGAAGCTTTCAGAATTGAAACTTCTTTTGCTGCTATTTTAAAACCTGAGTATTGTAATTGTATGCAATTTGTGATGGCCAGTTCAGAAAACAAAGATTGCATTTTTCTTTTCTAAGCGAATGCTTATTCACCCCAGAAACCAAAATGTTCACTCAATGTAACTTGGATCTACCAAGAGCATTCACAAAATACACACCCCAAAGAAGCTCCTTTCTCTCTGTTCCCAGAGTTCAACAGACTGTGCTATTGCATATTGCAGCTTATAGAGTGATAAAATCGTATCCGCCTGACTATAGGTAAGATAGCGTCCCCAAGAGGGAGAGGAGAAGCTGTTAAGTGAGGGTACTGCAATGGCTCAGAGAGAAATTGTCTACAAAACATCTCCCAAAAGTGCCCTTTTTAATTTTCAACTTAAGTTTTGACTGCTGTTTTGTGCATGTTTTCCAGTACATTGCTTTCTTACTTTTTCAGGAAGGCTTGTGAGTTTAGTAACATGCAAAGCAAAGCTCTTCCATAAAAAGCTACTAGAGCACCTGATGAATCTTGTAGCTCGTTTACTCACCCCCTTTATTGTCTTTCGTCCTGAGCCTTCTCCAAACACACCTGTTCATAGTTAATGCAGTTGAGCTGCAAAGCTGAAGCTCTACAGAAGCAACTGTCTACCTGTGGCTCTCAGGGCTCAACAAGTCGTGATCAGCATTTACTGTCAGATTATCTTAGAGGGTAGAAAGAAATGCAGGCTGACAGCGGGCCAAGCAGCAGCAGCAGAGGAGACATGGTAAATTCCTTGTCTGTGGGTGTCCCACAGTGCACAACAGGACCAGCCTCACAGGGGAGAGCAATGATGCAAAGGATGCAGGAAGGGCATCGTGTCTTTGCTGAAGAAACTAGGATCCACTGTGAAGTAAAATAGTCTCCTTGTTTGGATGCTGCTTCTAGTTGCTAATTAGTAGCGTAACTACCAGCATCTCCTACTCGGGTAACAACCCGTACTGTCACTAAGCGATGACCTTCCCGTTAGCGTCCTCAGCGGGGATGCTCACAGTGCCTCACTAGCGCTGCGGGGTGGGTGACTCACGGGACGCCCCGAGGAAGAACAAAAGACCTGGCAGGAGCTGGGAATTCAGAGCTCACTACAGACGGCTGGCAAATGGCAGTCTAAAGGGGAGCGAGAAGGCGGTAACTGCAGCAGAGTTACTCCCTCTCTGCTAGGCTAACTAGGTTAAGGGCTGGAGAGGAAGCGTGAAAGGAGCTGCGATTTGATCGGGTCTGACTCAGCCCTGCGGACAGCATTCACGTGGCAGGGAAAGGAAACGGAGGAGCGTAGAGAACGACGTTAGAAAACGCAGGGAAGTGACCCAATTTACGTAGCTGGAAAACACTGAGGGAGATGCAAATCGTCTCCCGAGCTTTCCACAACAAAGCCCTTTCTGGATGACGTTGTTTATTCTGGCCGTATTTAAACACCGAATAACCCATCTGCATTTGTCCGGGGAGACTGTTTTCTAACTGCAGAGCAGGCTGCGCTACACGTGTCCAA
>NW_010403852.1:20771-23151 GCF_000710305.1 Buceros rhinoceros silvestris
GACCGGAAAACGTGCCCCCCCGGCGCGGTGCAGCAGACAACCGGCTCCGCGGCACCCACACCAAGCGTGCTTAGCGCACTCCGGACTGCTTCAGGTACAGACAGACGAGCCGAAAAAAGCCCAAAACCTATTTCTTCAGTTATTACTTGTGTTACAGAATACCATCTTTTATTTTAGGAATGTTTCTGTTTTATTCTGGTTTTGAAGAAAATGCTCTGCTAAGTGTAGCTCACTGTTAAGAAAATTTGTAACTGCCGACCCAGAGAGGCTAGGAAACAAAGTCTAGAATTACAAGTGTAAATACTCATGTGCATGAGGTGTCCCAGCCAAGCTGGGTCACCCTGAATGTAGTTGTCAAAGGCTTCTTATACCCTTCAACCACCCATCTGGGTACAATAGAATTCACCCACAGTACTCATTACTGATCGTAGTAAAACTTGTAAAGCCCCTGGACTTCTGCAGCATTCTTGCTGCTTGACTATTGATCCAGACAGCCCTGGAGTCTGCCTTGCTAGAGTAACTTTCCTATGATGCCAGAAGACACTGGCAGGGTTTCAAAGTTCTATCAGAAGGGCTAGGATGCTGCCTTCATCTGGGTTGTCCATGGGTATCTTCTACGCTTCCAGGGCTGGGCTGTCCTTTGTTTTAGTTGAGCATTAACAATACCAAAGTCTCTACTAAAATTCCACTACCTCATTACCTTGCCGAGTATAATGTGAACTAATATATAATAACAAAGTTAATACACTTTCATATTACGAAGACTGATTCATATAATAGGTATACAAGTGAATATTCATAATGCCACATAATCATCTTTGCAGAGTAGCTGAAACAGGTCGGTAAGTGCAGGTTGTCCCTGTGGCTTTCATGGGATCCACATACACAACACCCACTGGTGACTGTTTACGTTACAATGTACACTCATGATTTTTAGTCGTTTGTTCTATCAGTAGTCATCTTTTTTTCAGACAGAAATTGTTCCTTAAATGAAAGTTGAGAGCAAAGTAACTTTGACCATCCTTTTTACCTTTCATTGAACCTTTTCCACTACTATTCTGTCTGTTGAGAGAACGTGGAACCACAAACAGCTTTCAAGATGTGGTCAAATAATGCATTTACACAGCAGCACAAGGGTGATTTGTTCTCTGTTCCTTTTTGAATGTCAGCGTACAGCTTGTTTTTCCTGAACTCTATTAAGCACTGAACTTAGATTTTCACAGAAGATTATAGTAATTGCAAGATTGTGCTCCTGCATAGTACTAGTCAGCTTGGAGCTCATCATTTTATACTTGAAGTTGGATGTTCTCTCCCACTGTGCATCACTTTTATATATCCAAAAACGTAATCTGCCACTTTACTGCCTGGTTATTCAGTCTCATAAGGTCCTTGGAAGTTCTTCAGTGGGCTTTTGCTCCTAAGTCCCTGAATAGCTTGGAATAATCAGAGAGCTGTCACTTGAGTGCCCAGCTCCTTTTCCAAGCCACTTACGAGTATGTTGAGCAGGTCCAAACAGAGATCGCTACAGCAGTGCACCTGTGACCTCCATGTTACAAGTACTGCACACTCACTCCCACTCCCTGTGCTCCATCTTTCACAGGTTATTCATTCCAAGACATTTGGACTGAGCCATTACTGCTTAGTTTCTCTGACAATGTTTGTCAAAAGCCTTCTAGAACTGCCAATAGGATCTATCAGCATTTTTAAAATGTTCAGTAAATTACAGTGTTCCAAACCCCACTGTTACTGGTGTTTTCTTACACTGCTGATCAAAAGATGGACCCCTCTGAGTGCTACATCTCATTTTGGAACTAAAAAAATTCATAGTTGAGAGAGAATTTTCCCCCTCAAAGTTCCATGTCTGATAGCTGTAGCTTTCCCTGTCCTTTTTGGTGATGTGAAGAGCCTGTTCCAAAATCTGAGATCCCTAAAGATCAGTGTTCATGTCTAGATAATGTTAAGGATAGGTCAAGCCCTGTTTCCAGTCATTCCAGTACAGAATTATTAGAAGATGTAACTGACTCATGGTTCCTCTTACCACACAGAATCCATGCTCACAGAACAATCAGCAAAACAGAGTTTAACTCTGATGTGCCTAAAAGTTCCATTTTAAAGATGCCCCCTGGAAAGACTTTGGGCCCTATAAATACAGTTTCCGTTTTAAGCAGCGGTTAGATACTGCAGTGATGTTAAAGGTACTTTTAGAAGGCAAGATGCTGGCAGTTAAAATCCTTTTTTCTCCCTTCAAATGTGACTAGGTACAATTTATTTAAAGAGAAATTTGGATTTTCTAGGAAGCATCTGAAAATACGCAACTGCTGCGTCATCGTGCTACTTAACTGAGTGATCTCTTGGGCGGGGTGGGGGGTGGGGTATGTAC
>NW_010403852.1:23241-23584 GCF_000710305.1 Buceros rhinoceros silvestris
AGCAGTGAGAGGGGTCGCGTATGTACACCCGAGACATTTGTGAACGAAACATGGTGGTATCAGGGGGAATGCAGAGCGATTCTTGGGAACAACAGCTCTTCCTCCAGCCTGGTGTCCTGCCGGAATCTTGGAGGGACAGCGAGCAAGCGACAACGCAACAGAGCACCCTCTTCTGTACCCCCGCCTGCCATCTTGCAGGTATGACAATACCCGCGCTGCTCTTCCCCCACGGAAGAGTACGTGCATTCCCGCGCAGTACTCAGTCCCATACGGGTGACAGGTACCCAGGTGGGATGCGCCCCCCGGGACTCCTCGAGGTGCCACCTCAGCGCCGGGGCCTTCC
>NW_010403853.1:0-7216 GCF_000710305.1 Buceros rhinoceros silvestris
TTCCTCCATGTTGAACCCAGGACAGAAGGTTAGTTTCTATTTTTTCCTTTATGTTGGCATTTAAAAACTTTCCCCAGCACCAGTTCTAGTGTTTTAAAGAAAGAGCCATGTGGGAGGGGAGAAATAGTGCTGAGCAAGAGCAGGAACAGCACGGGAAGGTTGTCTGCCAGGTTTTGTCTCGTCATTCAGTTCTGAGGGAGTCATGAGTCACTTTCATGGATGTAAAAGTAGAAAATTTGTACCAACTAACTCAAGGAGAGCTACAGGCTTTTATTTCCAGTTCTTTGCTGGCTGCTCAGCTTTAGTTTTTCTTGCCTGCTTCTCCATCTCATCCTTGGATATTCTCAGCCCTCGACCCTTAACAGTAATTTTCTGTTTTATCTCCATAGCCTTGCTAGTTTTGTCACTCAGACGCTGCAGGAAAAAACAAGCATGTTGATGTCCAGAGGAGAAAAGGGAGGGTGGATAGCTCAGATCATACCTCTGCCAAATTCATACCTGTTCCATGGCTGACCTGTTAAATTGACTGTGGGTGTCTCCCCACTGGGTGACCCAGTCAGTCCCAGCCACCCCAGAGGAGAGGCTGTTATCCCTCTGACAGTGCTTTGGAGATAATTGAGGAGGAAAAGGAGGGCAATCTTCAGGCAGAAGAGAAAATGAGATGGGAGGTTTCCATGACTCTGGCATTAATGGATTTGACTGGCAAATGTTCAGTCAAGTCCAGACAGGAATCCCACCTTTCAGTCAAGTGTTGAGAGAGAGAGAGTGAAGAAAGAGAGAGATAATTAATTTGATATGGTTGTATCTTTGCATACTGAAGAGTCAGTAGTTCCCAGAACAGATGCAGATGTGTTAGGCAGCAGTGTAGGCAGTGTGGGCACTCACCAGCCATCAACAGATCCCGAATCTCTTCCCCGGTCAGACTTTGGCCAGGGCAAAAGACACACCTAACCTGAAATTCAGTTCTCTCCTACCAGTACAGAATATGCTAGTTCCCAGTCTGTTTAACTTCAGAAAAAGTAGGGCCTGACCCTTACTGATTGCCCTTTCAGATAATAGTGTAAAGGCCTCCTCTGGTTTTGATAACTATTAAAAATAAAGAAATGAAAAGGTCACATGGACTGCGATTTATGGTAAAACTTTTATCACTGTGCAGAGCTTCTCTGTATCACAGGAGTGAATGAGGGAACTGCTCTTGGCCTTTTCTCTTTAAATTCATAGGGGAGGACATGTAGGTTTTCCCTTCATCTACAGAAGCGATTTAAGTGAGTATATTGGGAAAAAAAATTTCCACGTGAAGATGATTTTACTGAACTACTGGATAATACAGTTTGTTTCCTCCTGTCTTCATTTGGCCTCTTTCAGGTTACAGAGCATGGTAACTGAGCCTTTCTATTTCTTACAGTTCTACTGATTTTTCTTTTCCTTCTTGCCTCTTCCACAAATTTTGTATAACAATCAGCACCTCAGGTAATTATACAACAATACCTTAAGACTTTTGATGAGAGATAAAAAGTGATTTGATTTTTTTTTATGAAGGATAAAAAGGACTTAGCTAATTTTGATGCTCATTTCTATGTCTACTCCAACAAATTAGAGGGAATACAGACAAAGGTCAACATACAGCTCAGAAGAAAAGTCACCAGTGAACAATGCATTTAAAGTTTTCAAATGTTGCTTATGATGGAATTTTAGTCCACAACCTCACTTAAAAAATGGTATCTGACTGCAGATTAAGTGAAGTGGAGATCATAAAAAATTCTGTCATACCACGGCCACTCATTAGCCATTGTGAAATGAAGAGTTTGATCCACCCATAACATTACCTCAGGTTGTCCACCTGGAAAAAGGCTTCTGTACTACAGATGTAAATTGCCAAAACTACAGCTGGAGAAGAGTGTTACAAAACTACTCATAATCAGGGTCTGTCAATGTCTGCTTTTATTTAGAAAGTATCTTTTGGTGGGAGGAAACTATAGTGACATATGACCAAAAGTCCAATCATCTCATTAATCTGCCTTCAAAAGTGGCTGCAAAGAGATATGTAGAGATGAGTACAAGAACAGGAATCCTCTCCTGCGATATACTCCCAGCATCCAAAAATCACTCTCTCATTGATCTTAAGAAAGAAAGGTATGGTATGTATGTCTAAGCAACAAACCAAAAAAAAGGTAAGAGGGTACAGTTAGCTAAGTTCAGATGTGCTGCGCAGTAGGAGTAGCAGCAAGACCAACAATTTTGAAGGAAATATTGCACCAATCTGCAACTCTGTGTACTTCTGGCTACAAATTTTGAGAAGCCCAAAACCAGTGTGTTTGAGGAAGACTGCTTGGGTTTAAGCATTTATAACATTTCCATAGGCACATCTCCCCTACCTCCTATAGCTCATTTCAACAACCAGAAGGCCCTATCGGAGTGCCTGCTGGATGGTGCACAGTGAACAGCACCCCCCTATGCCTGCAGAGAGGCCACTCTCAAGTCAGCAAGTACATCCTCACGAACAAAAGTATTTTTATTAGTGTAACCACTGTACTGCGGCCTCTTTTCTGAAGCATGTTGCTGAGTCTTTCAAGAGCTGTAAACATCCAGATGTCTCTCATCTCAACTGAGAGAGTTTTCTGAACAATATTCCTAGCCTGCACTTCTGCAGTTCATAGTTCCGATGTGAAGCGTCTTTTCATGGGATAGAAAGTCACTCCACCCAATCAGCAGGCCAACCTTTTGTGGCTCATTAGGCAGCCCAGCACAGGAGGGCTGTTTTAAGGAACATAGGGCAAATGGAGGGTACAATGATGGACATGTTTACTCTGGGATATCCTAAGTCCTGAATGCTCAAATAGTTTATGCTTATGCACAGATTCCTTGGTGAGAGGACAAAACTAAATCTGATGATGTTTCTTTTAAGCAAGTCTCAACAAAATCACATCTCTTTCTTGCCAAATAATGAGGCTGCTGTTTTCCCTTCTTTTTTGAAGGCATTGTATGAATTTTTGTAGTCTTGGGTTATTGCCCCGGGGAATGGTCTATAATTCGACTGACTGAACATACCGTCTTTGTTTTGACTTTGAATGGTATTGGTTCTAAATAAATTATGAATAACAAAAAAAAACATTGCAAACAAATACAGCAGTATCCATGTCCAGCCCAAACAAGACTAGCCTTTTGTATCCAAGCAAATCACGTGGTGGGAAGTAGATCTCCTCACATTGCGAAAGGCAATTAAAAATCACGGTGATGACTGCAAACTTCACATGCTTATCACACCGATGGTTTGTGTGCTTCCTCACACTTTTCACTGGGCTTTCTCAGGCAGTAGAGAACCCCGTGCCTCCATTAGGAAGGTCATACAAGTTCAGATAAGGAAGAGACCTTCAGTTTGGGTGAGCCATTGGAGCCACCTACACAGAAAAGCAGAGATCCCATGAATCAGGGTAACAGGGTGTTCAGGCCTCCACAGGCATATTCCTCTACTGGAGGGGTGAGATGAAGATGAAGATCCGGGGCTAAGAACAAACTTCTTCTGAAAGAGAATCAGCAACAGGATCTCTGGCAGTTCTGTGGGCACAGGATTCCCATGCCACAAGACAGACCCACCTTTCCAAGTTGGCACATCTGGATAATTTGTGGCTTGCCATCATTTCAGGGCTGCCAACTGGACTGTCTTTGTCCAACTCTCCCCTCATCAGTGAGCTGAAGGCGGTGGGGGCGGGGTGTATGGGTGTGTGTATGTGTGCGTGGGTGCACAGGGACGTGATCCTCTTGGGCACTGCAGAGCATGTGTGTACACACAAAACACGGTATGCAGGCTGTGCATGTCCTCCAGGAAAGGATAGAGACAAAAAGATGGCAGCATATATGTCATGGACACCTTGAGGAAGTTTCCCAGCTTTCCTCCTCTGGTTTCGTACCAAGCCTGGCAGCTGCAGACCAAGCAGCTCCAGGAATCCCCAGGCTGCATATGCTCCTGGAACTGACGGCTGGTACAAACCAGTATTTAGGGGATAAAAACCCAAATCTGGTATAACAACATTTCTGATATAAAAATATTTCTTTATTAACTTAGGCCAAGGCCTACAAACTTCAAGTTATTAAGAGCTTTATCCCTTTTTTCTGTTTTAGAACTTGTCCAATTAGGGTTCAGTCTTTTTTGGGTTTAAACTGAATCTTATGCTGTAAATCCTATCATGTAGGCAATTTACTGATGTGTGGGAATGAAGGGATAGGTTAGGAATATAAATACACTGAGGGGAATACAAAAAAAGGGGGGATAAGGTGATATGATAATACGATAAGGTGAAATGATAATTTAAATGACAATTAAATGTTTGGGTCACATAAAATACGCAAGGAAAATACTTGAAATATAATTTTTACCTTTGTTGTATCTCTTTGAAAACTATGGAAATGTTTGTAGCTGGCTGAAGATCCTGTGGGAAAACATCTACAATTCAGCAGCATTATCTTCTCAGTCTGTTCCTACGACTTCTGTGTACTGCTGTTGCAACAACAGATCAGTTACAGCTATTCCAGTTTCCAATTGTATTTGGATTAATGGGTCATTTTAAGGTCTTCTCTGAATCAGCTGCATGCTTGACATAAATTATATGTGAGTCAGGGTATTCTGGAAGTAAAGACAATTTTTTTAAAAGCCTATACATTGCTATCAATTGATTTTAGCCTCCTTGTGCCTTTGTGCTTTTTCCAACTGAAAATGGAAGAAAACGTAGTGCAGGATACTGTACAAACTTTCTCTGTTTAGCTGTATGGTGTTAATATTTCATTCTGGTTCTTCACAGCGTATAAACTTGAAGCTCAGTGAAGTAAGCGAGGTAGCTGGAATTCACAAACATAGCTGCAAATCCTATTAGCGGTTAAACACAGTGGGTCTAGAATGCTCCCTACCGTGCATGAAATCTACTATGCAAACACAAAATAGTCACTTTCGGTTGGATGACATTTGCAACTTAGACATAAAACCACAGAGAGAAATTATTTTATTGAAGCACGTCTACTTTTTCCAGAAAGAGCCTACTGAGTCACTTGAAACTTAACACTTGACAAAGGACAGAGAAAAATTCCGTGAGTGTCAAAACAGCCAAGATGTCTTGGTCCAGTGCAAGTGTTGGGTTGTGACAACAGACAGGGCTGTTACATGGCAACTGGAGCAAAGCAGGAGTGTGTTTAGCTTCCAGCAGCACTAAAGTAAACAGGTAAGAGTGTGAGGCTGGATGGGGATGTGTGTCTGCTCTGCATTGGAAAGTGTTATCCAGGATATGTAAACATCCCCGGCACATGGTCTTCCAGCCAGCACCTGCCTCCTACATCCGTGCCCAGGTCTAATTCAGTCGTATAAGCAACCTTATTCTAGCTGCTATAACACAGCCACCATACGGCAAGAAATCCAGTCCGTTTTTTAAATGAAATATCAGTCCCGGATACTCAGCAGTAAACACTCCAGTGACATTTAATGGCCTTGGCTACATGACTGTAACCTGCACTGTCTTTGTAGGACCGTATCCTCTATTCCATCTTAATGTGTAGAGGTAACTTCTTAATAGCAGACAGGCTTTTAAATCTGACCAGTTCTCTCATCTGCTCCACAGCAAAGGCCATAGTGCTGTATTTTTCTGGTGAAAAAAAAAAAAGAAAAAAAAAAAGTAGTTTCCCCTTGAGACGCCTGATGATGGCAAATGCAGCATTTTTTTTTTTTTTTTAAGTTTTTCCGGGAACAAACAGCCTCACAGCTGAAGAGGTCTGTCACTGTTTCCAGTTTGAACGCATTTGGATTTAACCTCCAGATACTACGACTCTTTTTGTTTTCCCTCACACAGGAAACTACACACAGAAACTCAATCTCCCTTTAGTCATTTTTTGAAGAATCAACAGATTCTTCCTGTTGCTAAGTCCATGGCAGTTTTTCCAGCCTTCAATTCATTTTGGCGGCTCTCTAGTCTCTCAAGTCCCTTTGAACGTGGGGACACCAGAATTACATGCTACTATCTATGCTGACAACGGAGCTAAATTTACTCACTGCTCCTCTGATTATATACCCAGGCAACCCTGGGCAACTGTGCTGGTCCTTGAATGCCATCACGTCTCAAGCCGCTCTAGGGAGCTGGTATTTCTGACCATACGGTTCTTTTCTAGCTGTGGTCCTTTGAGGCATGATCCCCACTTGGTGACGGCATCAAAGCTTGTTTTGACTGTAACACAACACCTGGTGCAGTGTACACCCAGAAGTGCTCGTGGACACCCTAGGCTGGAGGTAGATGTTAAAGCTCAGCTTCCCTGAGCGATCAAGGTCATTTTGGATCGCCATCCTTTCCTTACCACTGTGCCTTTCTTCATATCTGTACCTGTTAAAAGAAATAATTTTACATATGCTTCTCAATTTGAGGTAATAAGCAGAGTTCAACTCTAATACAGATCCCTGCAGAACATGACTAGAAATGACCGTTTATGAGTCCCATGGACAAACAATTTTTAGTGTCTGTCATGCAGAGAGTATAGGGCATTTAATGTGTTGTATTGATAGCACTAGGCTGTGTGTCATGCAGGATTTCTTTAAGTAGAATCTAAGAATACATCATCTGCTGTCAAAGCTCCTTTATCACACAAACTTGTAATCTCATCAAAAGAGGAAATCGGTTTTTCTTTATAAACAGATTGATTTTCCATAAGGCCGTGTGGATCAACATTAATTAAATTCTCTGACTTTTCTCCTTCTCTCATTTTCGAGACCTTTTACTATTTTCTGTTTGCTAGTGTCCGGTATTGGGTTCAACAGCCAGACCTAGTCAGAAGCTGGCACAGAATCAGGGTGTTCCCACAATTCTGGGATTTTCACGGTGCTCCAAGACCTCTACAAAATTTGTATCCGAATGGTCCATCTTGCTCTTTTGCTGTCACTAATACAAATTCTCCATGAATTATCATCTCAAATGGTTCGCCATCTCCCTCTAGCAATCAGCTGCAATCTCAGCAAATATTTTGCTCCTGGTAGAATTAAAATTCCTCTAACAGTCTGTGACCCTGGTAGAAGATGCTGCTCCTCAGCAAAGAGGCAGCTAGCACAATACCAGTGGTACACAACAGCAAATACAGAGGAGAACTGACAACGACAGGGAGAGCCCTAGGTGCAATTCCAGCAGCCAGCCAGTATACTTATATTTTCTTGTTTGCTACACAGTTTGTATTAATTGTCTTTGCATTCCCT
>NW_010403853.1:7296-20019 GCF_000710305.1 Buceros rhinoceros silvestris
GCATGCCCTACACTGACTTTTAGATATATATATACACACACTCACATACATATGCTTCCATTTCCATTATTAACAAGCATACACTTTAGCCAAAGGTCTCTCAATTGCAGAAGAGGTACTTAATAGCCAGAGCTGAGAAAGCATTTTGATACGCCAGTTCTGTACCTGTTGGTGCATCTTTGCCGTACTGACCTAGCTAAGGCAATGCAAACCCCAGCTGGACACAACCGATGAGCTGTCTTCCATTGCCGGCTCGTTCAGGGGACACGTTCACACAATCCTCCTTTTTTCCTCCCCATTGAATGGGTGCAAGTCCATAGAACAGTTTTTTTATCAGCACTGTAGAATATACTGTTACGGTAGATCTATTAACACCTTGGCTGTGCCAAGATCTCTGTAAAGGGAAAAAAGTTACTAGCAGAGGATAGAAATGCTACTTACTTCATGCACTGCAATAATCCAATTAAAAGCTTTAATTACTATATACTTGTAGGCCAAATAGGGATCCTGTAGAGAGCAAGGGAGAGTGTCTAAGATGGGCTTGCCATTTGGTGAGGGCACCATATGAGAGCATGTGTCATTCATCTAATTTAAAGTACGATTAACAACTCCTTAACATGATTATCACTTCTCTAATTGTGATTGACACGAGAAATAGTTCAGCAGCTTTTCAACCAGTGCAGATTCATTGATTGCTAAAATGGAAAAGCAAATACATTTGATCATCAGCAACCCAGCATTTTGGAAAGTTCCAGAGGTTCTTCCAGCAGTGTCCACTAAATTACATCTGACATGAGTGGCTTTAAAAATATCCCTGTTTTTTTCAAAACTGGTATTCATCTCCGAGATGTTCTCCAACAGGTGGCCTTTAGTTGGACGGTTACCAAGTGGCACTGCTGACAGCAATGTTTTGCTCCTGTATATAAAATACAAGAGATGTGACAGAGTCAGGATACACCGTAAAGTACAGGGGGAAAGCATCCAGATAAACTGTGGCCAGTTCTTTTTTTTTTCAGGTTTCTTTTTTCAAAGATGAGCTTTCCTGACCTTTGCTCTTCTCTTAAAAATCCTGGGTTTGCTCATCCATTCGCTTGCCTTGGCCTTTCTCCAAGGGCATTTGGAAGGCAAACACCGTGTTCATTTCTGCCCTCTTCAAAAGACTGTAGTGGCTGCAGGAAAAATGTCTGATACAGTGTCTTTTCTCCTTTAAAAACTAAGCCTTTCAGTGCTCTTCAAAATTCATACCTTCCATTTTTTATTTTGAACTGTTTGGTGGAGACAGCGTAGTATATGACTTCATATCATTGACTAAAACCTCGACATTTTTTTTGTTTCAAGATTTTACGGGAGAAGGAGTTTACTTCATCCCCCTCCGCTGTGTGGCTTACATCCCTCAGGAGTATTTTATAGAAATTGCCTCGGCTCCACTGGTGGCGCTGTGACCAGAACAGCTGGCAGTGTTTCACCAGACAAAGGAAAGGACTGCAGTCCTTCCCTGGGGAAGTAAGAGGCAGTGACCAGCTCTCCTGGGAAACACAGTCCTGGTTATGAAATAACTCGGGAAACATGGGGTTGTCTCTCTTTCTCTGTGGGTGGAAATCTTCTCTGTGAATGAGACCTACCCTGTAGGTCTCCTAGGGTGGCTGCTCCACATTTCAGTAAGCCTGGGAAGCAAGCCTAGGAAGGGGCTAGCAAATGCTCCCCGTTCAGACACACTGCCCTTTCCTTTTGGGGTGGTTAAACTCAGGATTAAACCATAGCCAGGCTTGTCCGCACAGAGCGAGCATGCCCTGGGGAAGTGGGGCTGAGTGGACAGCAAGTCACTTCTTTTCCATGTTATGCAACGTGCTGGAGCTGCAGGATGCCTGCCTTCAGGTAGGGTATATCTCCTCCTCATCAAAAGGTTTTGGAATAAAATCTTCATAATCATCCAGCAGAGAGGGTGGAAACTGGTAGCTGGTGCCCAAGCTTCCAACGTTGTACTGGGACAGCGAGGAAAGAGAGTGCGGGAGAGGATGAAAAAGCCAGGCGAGAAACCTACCTTTTCTTAGGTTTGAAAGTCCGGGATTTTTAGGTTTGCAAACCAAAAGCTTAAGTTCAGTAACCAGAGTGATAATAATATAAAGGAGCATTCCTGTGCATTTACACTCCCGTGGGCATTGCTTTAGCAGCATAAAAGGCCTTTAGACCATCCCTAGATGCTATTGTCTAACCAGACTAAAACCTGCCTTACAGCCATGCTTCTTCTGTGACATCAAGCCCCCGATGTCTGACTCAAGGCAGAAATTATCAGTGAAAAAAGTAGAAGAGGGACTGGTGATGACGAAAGGAGAAGCAGATCTGCCCCCTTGTGTACAAGGCATCTACTGCATCTTTTTCTAAATGAATCTGAAATTAATTTATTCCTTGCAATAATAAATGAGGAAGATACAGGAATGCTTTGAGAGTTTAAACCTTACCATAAAAAATAACAAGAAAAGAAAGGATGAAGGATAAAGTGATTTATTCTTAGGAATTATTTTGCAGACGCAAAGGCAACAGGCTGGTATCTTGGTCAAGAGAAGTTTCTCTGAACACTTAGTTTATCAAACTAGTGACTATGAAAATATGAGCAGTTCAAAACTCTAAGAAGGATAAATTTAGTTCCCAGGAAAGTCAACCAGCTGCAAAATTATTACCCATTAAAAGTAAGCTTTTTTTTTTTTTTAATGAATAAACAAAAAAGCTTGAGTTTTTTCATTACACTCATCACAGCAGTAGGGAGTGAGAGAGATTTGGGCTTGCCAGTCTCTACTAAACCAGAGAGGGATATAGGGCAGCTGACTTCACAGGGCTGGTAAGGTCAGACAGAGCTTCCATGTCTTCCTCCTTTCAGCTGTCTTCTTCTGAAACTGCACGGCCAGTTCCTTTAGTCCCTCATCTTCCCATATCCCATGTATTAGACATGACACTTTAAGAAATTATAACCTGGAGGGCCTCTCTGGACACCAAGCTCAAAAGATCAGACTCTCAGCAAATAAAAAAAGCAACACGGGCTGTTTCCAGCGCAGAGCTCAGTCTTGTTCAGCCATGGCCCTAGCAGGACAAGCTGTCAGTTTATAACCTGCTGCTCGTTTTCTGCTTGCAAACAATTTAGTTCGGGGTGGAGAGAGCCCTAAAGTAGGGCTTTTTCTGGCTAAGCCTTCTAGGAACAGATTTTTTTTTTCTCTGGTTTTCTTTTTTTCCCCTCTTTTCTACTTTTAATTCTTTTTTTGACAATGCTTTTAAAAAAAAAGAATAAAAAAAAAAAAAGGCGCCAGGGTGGGACTACGGAGGAACCTTCCAGTAGACCATGGAATGGATTTACAGTAACAGCTGAATGGGCCAATTTGGTGAGAAATCTGGATGGTGCATTGTGACATGGGCCACAGCAAAAGGTGTAGTTACAGTTTGTTGCTATTGCTTCAACAATACACTAGATCTGATGGCATCAGCTTTTCTCTTCTTTACAACGAAAAAGCAATTATATTTTGGGCCTGAGGATATAGTAATATATAACAATATGAATAAACACTGCAGCACATAAGAATTCCATCTTCCATAGAAGTGATAGATGCTGTTGAGGTGCGTTTTCCTACAATTTTCGCACTCCTGATTCTCTCCAGAGTGTTTTTGTAAGTGTCCCAGTGAGATACAGAATCTCACATGAATTAGACTACTCTTGTCAGAAACAAAGTAACACCAGCAACAAATGTGACTTTGTGGACTGTATCTAATATAGCTTTGTTATAAAAAAAACCCAACCAATTCCCCTCCTTACCCCAGGATAAACAAGAATAAAAATGAGAAAAAAAAGATAAGTTTTCTGACATTGAAATAAAACCAATTATTATTCTGGCTCTGTCTTCTCTGCCACCCTTTATCTACTTCAGACTGATCGTTGCAGATTTTGGGGTCTGTGGCTTTTTACACTTTGTGCTATAAAACTGCATAGTTAGTATGTTTAACATCTGGAGTTGCAGGTTGAAATGGTGATGGGGACAAAACTACTCAAATGCATCTTGAAGCTCTGTTTCATCTTTGTTCTGGCCACAATTTCTGCACTGTGTGACCAGCCCAGGGGCAGTTTAGCAGGCTGTGAAAGAGAGAGTCTGGGCAGACTGGGAGAAAGGCAGAGCAGTTGTTTTCTGTTAACCAGTTATCATTAAAAGAAAGGCCTAAATAAATACCCCTTACAAGTTCACTTTATCAAAAAATACTCAAACGCTTTACTTTTTTTAGTGTTGGATACATTCTTTCATATTTTTACATATATGTATACGTATATACACAAATGTATGTAAACCTCCCAAGTTATCTTCCATTCTCCTCCTATTTCTTTCTTTCTTTCCTAAAGGGTTGAAACTCATGCATGAGTAAAGGGAAACATTCAGTGATCCTCTTCTAGATTCTTCTCAGGACACTTCATGCCAGCAGCTGTGCATAAAGCGGTCCTTAAAGAGCGGATGTCCTTGAATCCATGAGAACTGAAAGTCCATGCAGGTGTCTCCTCACCCTTCTGCCATCAGGACTTAAACAGAAGACAAGCCACACTCAGGCGCTCTTTGGGCTATCACAGCACTGACCATGCTACTCATTATTTTTGTAGAAGCGTCTGGCTCAGTTACAGTCATTACACTGTGGATGCTTTTAGTGTAACTTTTAAGATCTATGTTTTAAAAATGGGAGGAATCTGCAACAGAGTCAGCACATGGCAATATCTGAATGACTAATAGCCAGCAGAGGTTAATGTCCCTTAGCTTCCTCACAGGCCATCAACCCCTAGACTTGATCATTAATTGCCTGGAATAGCCTATGCCATGGTCGTTACTGCTTAATTATTGAGATGAAATGAATAATATCAATTCAAGGATTGCAATTTTCATAAATAGAGAGCTCTGCCTTTTTTTCCCAGGCATATTCTACATCCAATCTAAAATGATTTTCCTCCCTGCTTTGATAAACAATGTTCCATGACTCTTAAGCTTTCATAAAGATAAAGACATCTCTTACATATTAGATAGCATATAGAACAGTCAAATAGCCACCTTATATTCAGTTACTGTTGCATGACAGAACAAATAACCACAGAAATCGATCATGGTGAGTAATAAATGAATGAACTAGAAATTACAGGAATAGCTGCATCCAAACAGCAGAGCAGATTCAACGTGTGACCTGGTCCTACTTTCTGTTCCCCAGTCACAGAAACATGGGGCTCTCTGAAGAACTCTTTGAGCTCAAACTCATGAACTTCCTTCCCTAGAAAGCTGGTGGAAGCTTTATTTAAGGTACCTACTCACGCAGAGTAACCCAGGCTCCTTGATTACACAGCAACATATTGCATAAATTATTATTACTTTAGATTTGTCTTGATTAGGAAGTCTTGTAGAAAGTCTCAAACCCATGTGTCCTTCTTTGTGCCTCGGAATCTACTAACCCTACCTCCCCAACAATATTTCCCACAGAAGGAAATGTGGTGAGCTCCAGCTAATCCCTGCTATGGAAGAGGCAGGCACCAGGTATCACAGGTTTAGCTCTTTCCTTCACAGAAGAAAGGTTTACACACAGTCTTTGTGAATTCAAAGCTAAATGCATGTGTACTTCTTGTTAGCACTCAGGAAATATATTTAACTTCAAAATCCCATAGGCAGAAATTGCCAGATTCTTCCTATCCCAGCTGAAACTTTATGCAAGAAGTGACACAGCAGATTTTCTCCGCATGGATACCTACAAATAGTTACACAGAATTACCTCCTGGGCATGTTTTATATGGTGAAACTCTGTGGCCAGCAGAGTGGAAGAGGTCAAACTTGTCAGTCACAGCAGTTTCTTCTGCTTTGAAGATCAGTGAATTTGTCAGTTTGTAGAGTCAGGAGAAAAGAGGCACCAGAAGCCAGCCCACACATGACAGTTCACAGTCAAAGATACAGAGAGATTTTCTATCCACATTTTGATATACTTCATCAGGCATCACTTCCCAACTATTCATTTTCCTACCCCAAAGCACACCCAGGTTCCTGAAGCTTGTTCTGACCACCTATAGTTCTGGGTGCTGAAATTATCTGCAACCTGATTGCTCATTATAAAATACCGTTGTTCCCATGTTTACATTTACTCGAAAACAAAAGCATAAGACAGTTCTGTGTGCCTCACATCTGACAGCTCTTTTGCCCAAGGCAGGTTGGCAGACCAGCACCCTGGCTTAGGAATGCATGTGGGAAAAGAAGGGGCAGAAGAATGGGCATCATGTCTTCAGCCACTTCTATTATGAACAACAGTTTGAGAAATGTGCCTCTGTTTGTGCCTGTATGCATACGAGTTGTGGGTTGACAAATGCTGTGTCTAGAACCCAGTTTGTGTTCAAAGGATGCTGCTGTTGGGTGTTTTGGGGAGCTCAGCCTCGTGCGCATGGGAACACTTTCTTAGATGGTTTGGAGAAGGTGTGAGTAGCATCCTGCAGGATATCATGTTGACAGACCTGCTTCTCAGTACAGCATTTTCTGCAGGGTCCGCTGGGTGGAGCGAGACGTGAGCCTCTCACTTTGGAGCCAAAGTGAGCCTCTCACTTTGGATGCACAGCTAACCGTTGTGTGAGCTTGTCAAGAAAAAGTATGGACAAGAAAAAGCATTTGCTAGGGAATGGATGCAATATGGGCATGTTTGCTCTGATAAATTAAACAAGGCCAGGCCATGAGTTTGAGCACTCTTCCTCCATACGTCCATGCAGCTTATCCGTAGTGTTTTCCCTGAAGAGGTTTGGTCAGGCAGTCCCTTACACTGTGCTTGGATGCAACTCAGAGGTTAGGATGTGAAGGGAGTCTGGTCATGGTCACACTTGGGATTTTTGAAAGGGAGAAGAAGGGGCCATGGAGTTTAGCTGCCTGGATATGAATCATGCCCTTTTCCTCGGCTTTTATGTTGTGGTTGGTCCCTTTTCCAGTTTGCATTAAGTGTAGGTAAAGCTTATGGGCCTAAAAATTGTGAGATTTGTGTTCCCAGCCCTTCAAGGGATTTGTTTTGTGACATCTGGTTCACTGTGGGGTTTGCACTATGTCAGATCCTTGCTTGCAGAAAGTTGTCTTCTATTAGATCAGTGCTCCAGGAGAATTATGCATATGTAAACACACTGAAAGTTATAAGAAAAATGCATAAAAAATCAGTTTGCTCTTTAATATCTTTGCTTAAAGATATTAAACAAAATCACATCTGAAAGCTGTACGTATAGCATTTTATCTTACTGGATAATAAAGAAACAGTTTTATGAGGGTTTCACTAGCAGACCGCTGGGACAGACAAGAATTGGAAGAGGTTGCAGTGAAGAGCTTTCCTGGGGAGGACCCAAAGCTTCAAGGGAGGGGGCTTAAGATACAGCTGCTCTGTTTCCCTGCTTTCTCCCTGCTTCCAGAGACACCATAGCTGTAGGCAAGCCTCCCTTTCATTCCATACCCCAATTTCTTACCAGTTACTCAGTAGCTTCTGTAGTAATCTGAGGAAAGAGCAAATCCTGAAACTCCTCCTCACTTGCTTTTTTGTCTCTTATTATTTTCATTTTAAGTACTCTCCAATGACAGAAATAGAATCCCTAGTTTAAAGAGTTCACGGACAAAATGAAGAGGCAATCCAGAAACTAGACGGAAACGGATGAAGGGAGAAGAGAATGAAGAACAGTGTCCTGCTTCCCTTTGGTTACATCCTCTTGACAGCTCTCCTGCATTCATATATATATATATATGTCCATCATGGACATCGTAAAGATCTAGTGCGTTATTACTACTGTATTACTGCGCTACTTGTCAGGTCCATGACAGATGTGAGCTCTCTAATGGGAGATGATGAGAATATAAAAAGCTTTCTCTGGAGGTTATTTAATGCATGGAGAGCTGTGAAAGGGAGGGCAGCAGAATGAGAGTTGGAAACAGAGAGTGAAAGGATGCCTGGGGCTTTATCAGGATAAAGATATGGGAAAGGAAGAACAAAAGATCAAGGCCAGGGTTGCATAGGGTCTTCATAGCGAAAGGGAGATTTCTGTATTTTTTAAGCTGTGTAATGGAGGGAGGTGCATCCAGTGTGATGGAGGCTAATCCATTCCCAGGTGGGGGACAGCAACTAGGAAGTTATTTGGTCGAATACTTCTTAACAAATGCTGCTATTGAGAAATCCCATGGACTGGGGGATTCTCAGATTTGCTTCTTGCAGCTTCACTTTTCTTTGCAATAATTATGCACCCTTGTTCGCACAGTCAGGTCTCACACAACTCATCTCTGTGCTGTTCCAATGACAGAGGTAAAGGAATGAATTTGGAGATGAAGAGGGAGCACCACAGGTTGGGTCCTATAGGAGATGGCTCCTGTCTGATCAGCTAAAAGACAGCGTCTAACATCACCTAACTTGCCATGTCACTGGGTGGGACAGAGGAATGACATGTCAGGCAGGCATGTGTCACCTGTGCTCAAACAGGTCCTGATCGCACATTGGCCTGCAACAGCCCAGTATCCCAGTGTCTCCCATGCCTTGGGAAATGTCATTTCAGACATCTCTCCTATCCCGTGTTGTTCCTCACAACAAGTAAAAAGAAGTGGACGGTATAAAGGAAGCAAAAAACTTTTAATCTTTCCTCTTCTCCTCCACTGAACTAATCACCTCTGGCAGATTTGTTGCTTCCGATGACCCTTGAGTTTTACTGTCTGCTAGCACATCAGGCACTGATTTTAATCTCTCTTTCCCCTACAGCAAGCATTATGGTGATCTTTCTCAATACTGACAGGGACAGGGCTTATTTCCAGTAAAAGGGCACCATACTTAGCCACGAGTGAGGTTAGGGAAGTAGGTGCAGAGGAATAATGAAAGCACAGAGGTCAGCAGACTTTCAATATGTTTATGCAGTTAAATGTAACAAGTTCAGACTCCAATGATTATTTTTTTCCATTGTCACCGAAAATCCCGCAGTCTTCTGGGCTGCTTTCTCTCTGGGAGCACTTTCTTATTTTTCTTAACCTCTGCGTTGCAATGCAGCTAGACTGTGTACATGAAGATATATTCCCTGCCCTGGGGAAGATCTGAGATAAGCAGAGAAGCGACATACAAATGGCAAGGGGGAGAGAGCGATCTAATTGACTGGCCGCAAGCTTTGTACATTAAGATAGGAAAAGCACACAGAGAAGAAGAAAGAAGGTTTCTGCTGGGAGAAGCCTGCTGCTCTCCCCTTTTTTCTCTGTCCTTGTCTTTTTGCCCTCGTCTCTCTTGTGCCCTTCATTGTACTTGCCTTGCTGAGAAGGTGTTAGACTTGAGGAGGCACTGTGAGGGCTGTAGCGTGGCCTGTGCGTATATGTGGGCTGGTTAGTTTGTTTTTTAATTCAGTTTGCTGCCTCTCTTTGTCTCTCCTCATGGCTTTCAGCTTGGCACAGGAACATCAGCTGCTCCTTGCTAGAATTGACTCCATTCCTCTTGGTGCCTGGCAAATACCTAACACCTGCTGATGGTCTTTGGGTTTCAGCATTTTCATGTGCCTTCCGTATTGCACGTAAAGATGGAAACCAGGCTCTTTTCCCCTCCTCCTCTCCTTTTGTTACCTCTAAGACTCTTTAAAGGTGTAAAATCTGAACTCAGAAATACCAAAGGATTTCCTGCACATTCATTTCACTATATTAATCATCTTTGGCTGGAGATTTTCAAATTCTCATCTTCAAAACATCTTGAATGCTTGAAGTTCAAGAAGGAAGCCGAATGCTGTTGTTTCAGGACAAAATACATAGTTCATGTTACAAAATGCAAATTCGTTCTTTGGCCCTTCTGTCCAGCTGGAAATTGGTTTGGAGATGTCTGAGCAACCACAGGGCATCTTGACTCTTTCCACTACTTCCATTTAGCCATAAACCAAAAAATGAGACCAAACCCTCCCTGCGGCACAGCATCATCATGGCATTGATGGAAGAGCACAGCAGATGCCATTGCAGTGGCCCTGCCACTCTGCCTGCTCCTCCTTGCTGCCCATGTGAGGGCAGCTGCCAAAGGAGCAGCAGCATAGCAGGGACAGTCAGACTGTGTGGCATTGTGTGGAAGAGCCTTCACACTGTTAGCACTGGGATGGGGCAGGAATGGGTGCGTTTTCTTGGACCAGAGTCTGGCCTCTGATCTCCCAAGCCGCCCCTCTTCAGACCTTGGGTGTTTCAGCATTTGGAAACGCCTTGTCACGGAGTGACTTTGGTTCACTGGATGGTCTGAGTCACCGGTCTGTGACAACACCCACCGTATGGGTCATGGTCCCATGGGAAACATTGTATAAAGTTCCCCTTGGTGTTGCAATGCCCTCAGTCTATTGTATAATGTGATTGTGGAGCTGAGGTGACAAACACTGCTTCTGCATTTTGTGGGATGCTGTGTCGTGTGCCCAGGAGGAAGGAGGACCTGCCTTCTATCTCATTGCAGAGGCATGGTTGATACTTTAAACATACAAAGCCTGTGAATTCCCTGGGACAAAACTCTGTCAGGGTAATGATGCTGTAGAAAATCTCAGAGGTCTGACACAAACATGGTAAACTTCCTCTACCATGAATACCTTGGCTTTCTAAGTGCCAGCCAGTGGAAAGATGGGCACTTGGCTGGGCATGTCTGCAATTCTGGTGTCTTTTTTCATCTTCCCTTCTCACAGCCAGTCCTGGGAAGAGCAGTCAGACTACAGCTGCCCATTTCACACCTCTCTGAGACAGCTTCGACAATGGCTAGGAGCCATGCATTCATTCCTGGCTGTCACCCAGAACACCTGTGTGCACTTGGACAAGTTCTCAAATTCTCCAGCAGTCCTCCCCACTACCCCACATTTAACAGAGCTCATTTTTTAGCTCTCCAGAACCTCTCATCCTCTGCAGCCACTGTAGACTCTTTAGTCTGGATCTGCCCTCTTTGACTTCATATGTGTACCAGAAGCACCTAGTAAACATTTCATCCCCATGATCACCTCTATTTGTGGTCACAGGAAGGTCAGAGACAGGAGTTCCAGGTGGGAAGTGTTATAAGGTGCAATGTACTGATCTGGCATGAATATGGGCTGCAAATCCCCTTCTCTGAGTCGATGGCACCTAACGTAAAGGTGCTGAAGCTGGAGCACATATGGTACAAGTCGTCAAAGTGGCTTCAGAATTGGGCTGTCTTCAACCAAATGTCTGAAAGGTGGTAGAGACTTTATATCCATCTGTTGAGAGGACTTTGTCTGCTATCTGTAATGAAACTTCTTTTCAAATGCATTTTAATTGTTTAGCCGTGTAACAAATTGTATATTCCCTGACTTCCCAGAGTAAAAAGTGTGTCTCTTTCTACGGCTATCACTGTACAAATACCTCTTTTGATACCACACTGCACTGAAAGTGCTGTTGCCTTTCTCAAGGCACAGATAATACAAGAAAAAGATTTGTAAAGTGAGTTTTGAAAAGACTACTTCAAAACCAGCTAGACTTATTAATACAAACTGAGAGCTTCAAAAAAACCATCTTTGCTGACGTAACTCAAAGAAACAGCAAGATTTAAGCAAAGAAAAGGTCCCAGTGAAGTCAGTGGGACAGACTCGTGGGATCTACATGTGTACAAGGCTAAAAGTAGGCTGACATGTTTAGGCAGGGTGAAGCCCTGCTGTCAGATTCACCGTAGCGACCCAATCTCTTTACAGGACTCTGCAGGGAAAATGCACATTCCTGCAGTTTATCCCGTTCCTTTGGTGTCATTGATTCTATTTGTCTCACATAGGACTTCACAGAGGAAGGATTTTGCTGCAATGCTGAGGGTCTTAGAAATTACACCTCATTTTTGCTGTGCAGTTCAGGAGAGGGTTGTTTGATTCTAGCAAAATCCCTGCCCTGAGATTTTCCATGCAGCTTGAGGATTGGAAGGGAGATGGAGCCTTGCTTCATCCCTGTCACCGGTTTGGCCGAGGTAAAAACCAAGGTCCCGTAACGATAATACCTTCCCCTATTCCAGCAGAAATAGGGGAAGGGAGAAAGGAACTCGTGAGACCTCTAAAATGCTTTTTGGAAAACTGAAACAAACTTTAATAACACTACAAACAGATATACATTAAATACACAAGGAAAACAGTGAGATATTGAGGGTTTTGGGAAGGCGAGGGTTAAACCGAAAGCAAACATGGACCACGGCAGCGATCTGAGATGGTGGCGGCCACGTGGTTCTGCCGCGTGAGCAGCACACAGAGACCCGTGCAGTTACGAATTACCCAGCAGCGCGAGATAGAGCGGAATTGGCACAAAGTCCTACCAGTCTCTGTCGCGGAATGAGGCAAAGCAAAAGCAAACAGCTCTCAGGCGCGCGGGCAGTCCGGACCCGGCTTGGTGGGGCTCCGATGTGGGGCTCTGACGCGGCGTGCCGAGGCGGCACGGCGGCTTTTCCGGCAACAACAGCTCAGTCAGTTCTCAGGCATGGCTCCTCAGTAGCGATGGGGGGGGGCTCCGATCCCTGAGCTGGTCTCTCGCGGTGGCGGCACTTTGCCGAGGAAGCGGCAGCACGAGGGGTCCGTCCCTGCAGCGTGGCTGTGTCAAAATGCGGCGGCGGCAGCTGTAGGGCTCACAGCAGCGGTGGATGCACGGTGACAGCGGCTCCAGGAGAAACAAGCAAGCAGACAGGCAAGCAGGCAGGCAGGCACGGCATGGCACGGCACGGCACGGCAGGGGGAGCTTCGCGGGAGGCCAGAGACCACGA
>NW_010403853.1:20121-30291 GCF_000710305.1 Buceros rhinoceros silvestris
GCCAAGAGCACAGGAAGCAACTGAGTTCACAGCACAGTCACATGACTTTTAAAGCAACAGTGGCGTGAAAACTTTCAACCTATGAGGATGCTGCTTAATGTCACATGGCAGGGAATAAAAAAAAAAAAAGCTATAGGTTTAAAGCAAATCAATCTCCTAAAAAGATCTCTGCTGACCTGCCACCATCCCCTTCTCCATCAGGGAGCAGCCTTATTGCTGCGAGGTCTGGGACAAGTGCCCCATAGGGAGAGGACAGCTTGAGCAGGGGTAAACTGTCCCTTTATGTGCTCCCAGGAAAAGCTTGAGACTTAATCCACTGGACAACAGAGACACAAAGATCCACCTCCAGAGCCTGGGCAGGAGATGGGGTCAGCAGGCAGGGCTGGTACAAAGGAGGAAAATCGTTTGGTGGTGGCTTTGAGCTAAAAGCTGTCTGAAGACAAGAGGAGATTGCAGATATCTTGTTCTGTGCACAGCACCGCCTTTCTTATGCAAACTTGTACATGTAACTTGATTTCCATTTTCCACAACTTCCTCCTCAGTAATAGAGAGATAATATTTACATGTACTTAGTTAATGCACAGTTTATATGTACGCACTTCACTGCTGTTCTGCAGTTAATCAAACTCTGGGCAAATTCTGCCTACAGATTTGTATTCGAAGTTTTAAAAGTGCATAATTTTTAGTACCTTATTCTAGAGCAGGAGGCGTAGTAAAAGAAGACATTGTAGAGCAAGGACACTCCTGGAGAGCAAGCACTGGAGAACTGGGTAAGTACATCTCCTTACATATCGAAGTGTCTCTCTGCCAATGACACTGTGTGACCGCATTCATTCAATCAACTCAGCATTATGTAAGGGTGTACTGAAGGGAAATTCGGTGCTTGCTAAAAGCCCGTCCCCAGCTAAGCTGCAGCCTGAATTTTGATAGGAAACAAGGCTGCCTGCATTTTTCATGGTCATTTTTGGTGCAAATAATGGGTTTGTAGAGCCTCCCTTTTACCACCAGAGGTCACAAGCAAAACATCTCAGCCTCTCAGTCACTCTCCTGGGGGGAGAGAAGTGGAAGAGTCAGCGGAAGTATTGCTCCATTCACCGTAAGTAAAATGCAGGTGCTAACCGAAAGGATCCCCAACAACTGAGAGGGAAGGTGACAAGGTTAGCAAGGCAAACATCAGTCCCGGCGTGCGGAAGCCGGGAGACAGGCAGAGGGAAAAGCTGCTGCTCATGCGCTACTGGATGTAACACAGATTTGTTGTCATTTGTTGCCCTTTTGTGTTTGATTATTCATGAGAACTAATGCAGGAAACTTGCTGTGTTTTGCATGAGGCATGAAGAATCTGAAAGCCCTGTTGAAACCCGTGTGAATATTCAAAAAGGCACTAGCAGCTTTCCTCAGAATGTGCTTTTACTACTTGCAGACACATTTCAGGAATACTGAAAAAGGATCTGAGCATAATCAGCAACTGAGAGGGAATTTTCCTGGCCATAAAGCCTGGATCAGCTCACAGACAAGAAACATGAGCACATGATTTTTCTGACCAGCCATAAGACATGAAAATTGGAAAGGCAGCAGGTAGCTTAGGATGAAAATCAGCTCAAGTATATCCACACTGTAAAACTTTAAACAGTTATTAAAGTCACGGACTGTAAACTCTGTGCACATTGTTTGCAAAAGGAAAATGTGCTTTCAGACAAATTATTTATGAGGAATAACTTCATCTGCTCTCCCTGCCCCTTGGAGTACAGCTATGGGACAGTGTACTTTGGAAAGAAAATGACTGAGGGTGGCAAATGAAAAATGTCTTTTTTAAATGGAGAAAATGTCAAGCCAAGCAACTGTGCTCTGCTGTAAAGCACCATCACATCCAGGCCACAGCTCTGTGTGCTCCCAGTTACTGGTGGCCAGGATTAGTCTTCTTCCCATTAGGAGCACACATGAGGAAAGAGAAATGGCACAAGGCAGAAGGAATGGTACTGATGAGCCAGAATTTCCCAATTACCTCCACAATTTTACAGCTCTCTGGCACAAATATTTTCACCATAAGTAAAAAGGAGTAATTACATTCATATTAAAAAAAAAAAAAAAAAACAAAACCCACAATAAACCACCCTGTTGCTCTGAGGAAGTGCCACAGTCTGTTTTTACTGACAGATAAGGCTCTTGAAAAAGATGGGCTTTATTTCTCAAAATTGGTAAAACATTTCTGAGCAATGACTAAAAGTAAGCTTCATCTTGCAGTGAGTTATTACTTACTACTCTAAAAGAGAAGTTTATTACAGAAATCCTGACAGCTCATTAACTACCTTACTAAAGAACGGTTGTGCTATAATAAAACTCCCATCACTCCACCTCCACAGCAAAAGAAAAGATAAAATGAACAGACCATTTACATGTTGTGTTCGATCAACAGTCACAGAATCCCAAGCCCTCAAGTCTCAAGTCTGTGCTGCGGTGGGGTTGCAGTGGGCTCTAGGAAAAGCCTGCCTCCTGCAAAGAAAAGCCACCAGACCAGGGTTCCTCCTCCCCTGCCCCTTGGCCACCTTCTTCAAGTGCTTCTTAGCCACCTCCATCAATCAGGGTTTCTTTCTGCCTTCTCCAAAGTAGGAGGCTGCTGGGGTGAGCAACGGTTTCTGAGACGCTTTTGCCATTTCCAGCAGGTCCCCAAAGAAAAGTCACGGGTACACATTCTGTCACTACTCTGAGGCAATATTAACCTTCCCTTTTTGTTGAATCCGTTCCTTAAAACCTCCTATAGAAGAGGATTTAGGATTTAAATATATCTCACCAATGCAAATGAGAACAATTACCTTGTGTCCTGCTCTTAGCATACAGAGGATGTTTGATCTCCCTCATTTTCATTATAATCTCTGACGAGCTGGGGAACTGGTATGTATTCCTGCAGAAATAACATTTTGCAACTCTCATGTCATATTTATTTTTCTCCTCTACTTCCTCTACAGCTTTCAAAGTGCGGTTATCAGCCCTGGATAGAGTAACACACTAGTGGAAACCTTATCATTATGGATCAGAGCACGTGAAATACTTCTGGTAACTTGCACATGACATTCCTGCCAGTAAATCCAAGAATGGGAGTTGTCTTTTCTGCAGTACCATCACACACACATTTTTAGCTTGTGAATCACAGTAATTATCAAATTATTTTCCACTCTACTGGTGACTTACCGCTAGTACTCCATTGTGTATTTCTATATTCACATTTTATGATTAAAGGAAGCTTTTTATTGCATTTCTTTTTACTGAACACCCTGCAGACCTTGAATTACTTCTCCAGCTTGCAAAAATCATTTAAAATGTTATCCCTGCCCTCCAAAGTACTTGCATTCCTTCTTAGTTTGCTGTCATCTATGAGTGGCAGAAAATGTTTTCTGTTCCACCCCACAAGATGCTTAACATGACCAAATGTAAGGCAAATCCCCTTTGATAATTATTCAAAATACATCCCAGTCTGACAAAAAAATAAATCCCGAAGCATGTTTTTCCCTCAGTGTATGTGTGCGCCTACGAGCTAGGTATTTAAGCTGCTGTTACAGTGAGTGGAGGCTGGAGAGCTGTTCTGTTCATCTTTAGGTGGGCAACGAGCAGTAAGGTGAATTGTCCGCTGGACTGCACAGCGATGCCATGTACAGCGACTGTACAGGGAAGCCATACAGGGTTGGCAGATTTGACACAGGACTTATCGGATGTCCATCCGCCTTTGAAGCCGTAGCTGAAGGTCATGCAGGAGGCATCTCAGATGGTACTGGAAGCTTGTATGTGGGCAACTGCATTGAGCCTTAGATCTCCTCCCTACAAAGGAAGATTAGATGCCTAGGTTATGTGTAGACACCTATGTGATAAGCAAGAGACATTTCTATGCATGAGTATGAGGTTGAATCTTGTCTTACCTATCTTCATTTTTGCATAGCCATTAGGAGAATATCATATAGAGCAGTATGAAAAACCGTATGAAATTCAAAGCAAATAATGTTCGTTGTTTTCCTCTAGGCCAATTATTTAGTCGAAGATTGAAATTGGATTGGTTTGATGTGATTCTTCTTGATAACTCCATGATTGATGGTTTTCAATCATTGTATTATCCTTTAGGTGCTTTGGTGGTGTTTACTTAATAATTTGTTTTAAGCATCAAAGTTACATTGACTGAGCTCAAGCTCCTTGAACTCTTTTCCATGTTTAAAAAACGTGCCATATTTGCCATTTTGCACTTCTCTGTGACATCTCATCAGTGCTTGAAGATAATTGTTAGAGAAACAGAAATTGCTTCAGCAAGCTCTGCAAGTTCTCCAGTGTGTATTTCATTGGATGTTACCAATTTAAATAATTCTACTTGTCTATATGTTATTTAGACTCTTCTTTTGAAAGTTCAGCCTGCTTTTCTATTCCCTTATTAAAATAGTTACAAATAACTGGTCTTAATTAACCTTGTTTTGCAATGGCTGAGGCTGTTGAATATTTTCTCCATTGCAAACTACTGTACCTGTGCTTTCCTTTGTCCTCCTCTTTGCCTCCCTGTATTCCTCAATGTCCTCCCTGCCCCTTGCTGTCAGTAACACATCTTACAGCTTGGCCATTCTCAATTTAATATTACGTACTGTGGATGTGAGGACTAGTGGAGAAAGATTGTTTTTCCTTCCTGAGGACCAGATGCTGGATTCAGTTACTATTATCTGACAACGGTATTGAAAACCAATGATGTCAGGTTTTGGCTTTAGTGTACCAGCGCTATGTTGCTGCTTGATTACTTCAGCTGTATGCGTGAAATGGTGGATGATTGCTTTTTTTGTGGGATGTTTTGAAATAGTCTTTGCGTAACAATAGGTGATATGAGGCAGAATTGAAGGATACAGGCAATACCCTTGGTGTAATCATCTTTAGTCTTGCATCTTTGCTTCCAGCATCTGCTTTCAGGTCATTGAGATCATTTTACTATCATGCTTTCCCTTGTACTCACCCCAGATAGAAATCTAGACTTTAAGGATGACTATTAAACAAGGTCAAGTTGGAGAAATTATTTGGGTTTGTTGTTTGCTTTTTTATTTTTAATTATTAAATTCTGGTCATTTCCAAATGTTTATTCAAATTATAGAATTTCTGGACTCATTGAGAATATCTAGCAGCAAAGGGCAAACATATTTGCTAACGGCAAGTACCCTGTCATTCAATGCGGTTCTGATTAAAGCTTAAAGCGGTCTTGGATGCAATCTTTTGAACTCCAAATTATGGCTCACATGATAGATTAATGCCGAAAATGTTTACACTTCATTATGCCGTAAGATGATGGATAAGCTCACAACTGCATTTGATCGGTGCAGTGTAGGAACAGGTCAGATGAAGTAGCAGATGGAGCAGGTTGAGAAATGAGGATAGAAAGTTAATTGTGGCCAAGATTAATTTCCTTTATTTGAGTATGTGGGAGAAGGGTTCGAAATGGTTCAGAAGGTGTTTCCAATTTCAGAAGACAATAATAGTATTTAGTACTGCACGTGACTTCAGGCACATAAATTTAATCTATAGATTTCAAAGCACTTCACAAACACAGCTGTTAATCTTCTAGCTCATTTCTGGAAAAGGAAGCACTGACAATTTAGTGAACTGTCACCTTGCCCCAACTTCTCACACTAGTCCACAGCAGGTCTGATGCATAGTCTTGCTGTGCCCAGTTAGCGCATCCTCTGATCCCAGAGCAGACACAGAAAGCCAACTTCTCTCTTAACATCATTGGAGAAAATCTTAAAAGGGATTTGCTCTTCCTGGAGAATCCTTTTGAGACCCAAGCAAATGGGCAGGATTGCAACCTGTCTCTGGGATTATTAGCTAATTGGCAACTTAGATAGCAGCACTCTGAACATACAGTGTCCCCACTAACTGATCATAAAGTGAAAAAATGGCTGCACCCAAAAGCAGGGACACAGGATTGCCTTTGACCACACCTTGGTGCTGTGTCGGGATGAGACCCTGATACCTAACACCTATTGGGCCTGATAGGTCCTTCCAGCCAGGTCCCTAGTATGGACAGTTGGTTTGTCAGGATCTTGGAGTCATATACATACACCTGGCATGCAATTGCCTTCACGCACCTGCTGCGCACAGAACACAGACGTTTGCACAAAAGCACAGTGAGATACTGCAAACGGCATTTTTAATATGTTGCCATCACATTGTGATTAGCTATGTGGAAACTGGTTTATTTCTGTGCTTTTTTGCTCAGTTACGTATTGCCACCTTCTTGCTCTTAAGCATTGCAAAGGTTCCTGCACATCATTGAAATTCTTCATGCTCTTTTCCATAAGGGCACATGCAATGTCCGGTCATCCCAAGCGCAGTTTCCACTTCTCTGTAGCTTGTAATCCTCTATGGCCCTTAGAAATCACTGACTGATTTCACGTCCATTGAAATCAAAGGCCAAAATCCCATAGACTTCAGTGAGGCCAATAGTTTTTCCCTATGCCTCTGCCATCATAAAGCAGAAGCCATTTGGCTTTAGATACCAGGAGCCTCATCATTCTGAATAAGCTGCCAAAAGAAAGAAAAAGAACGAACACTTCTTCAATCATTTTAGTTCTTCATTTTAGACCTTTCGGTTTTTCCAGTACGTGTCCTGTCAGTTTGTCTCCTCTGAGAGAGTCCTATTATGTATGTGTTGCTGTCATATTATAAACCAGCCATTTTCCAAAATAACTGATTTCACAATGTGATTGCAACATATTAAAAATGCCATTTGCAGTATTTACAAATAAGGATTGCCAACAGGGGCTCTCACAGAGCAGATGGGCATCTCTTCAACTACTGTTTATCAATTCGGGGCACTTCACTGAAGAAGAGACTTTTGCACAGGGGTGGGTGGCTCTGTGCTGATGTTAAGAGGATGGCTTCTCTTGAGTAATTCAGTCAGATGTAGTCCTAATCATGGCAATTAAATAGCACCTAGGAGTGGTGCGAAAGTTACGGATAATATTCATCACATCAAAGTAACTGGAACTAGTCTGGGGCACAGATCCTGCGCGGGTCACATAGCCAAAATGGCGATGAAATAAATAGGAATTTTGGCTGAACTGTGCCTCCTGTCATCATACAGCTTTGAAATCTGAAAATATAAGGCTTGAGTCCAATTATTTGCACTCATACTCTGAATGGAAAAATAAATGAATGTATAAATAACAGCATCTTCTCATATAAACCTGATTTTTCTACATACTTTGGGTTCTGCATATTTAAATAAAAGAAAATGCAAAAAATAGTCAGAGTACTATTATACCTAAGAAGCCCAAATTTGGAAAAATTATTGAAATAATGTTATTGTTTTAATAACGTCATATAACAACATAGCAACCTATACAATGTAATACATACGTTGTAACTATGTATTACCTACTTCTTTCATGGCACTTTCACCCAGAGATATCAACATGTCTTTCAAAGAAGAGCAGTATTAGTATTGCTATTATAATTACTATTATCATTAGCCAACAAGAAATATGCGTGTCTGCACAGTGCAGATCAACCCAATCAATGTATGTGTACAAAACAGAAATGCCTATAAATATTAATTGGAAATATTATTTCAATAGCACATTACATATCAACAAAGTTTCAGCTATTTTTATAAGAGATGAGGGGAAAATATTTAATTATTTTCTATCCGTTTATTCTCTCAATACGGATAACTCTGGAGAAAAGGACAATGACCATGAAACTAGTATTAATCTTCACATATGACCGATCATTTAATTGTAGCAGTCTTTCATGAAGCTAAATACTCTCTATTAGATACAGAATTGTGTTCAAGATTTACAGAGTAAACACCCATCACGTTTTAGACATCACACAACAGCCCAAGGTATAATTATCAGTTCATCATTAGTATTGTTAAACATATCACGTAGACACTGGAAATAAATCCCAAAATACCAAGACCTCAAGCAGCATCCTAACTGAAATAAAACAACCTTCATATTCAGGTTATGGAGTAATTTAAAATTAGTATATTTAGCCACAACTTTTGTTCTGCATTTAAAACAGAAACATGATCCAACATTTTGGGATAAACTATTATGTTGCTGTGAAGAAAAACTATCAAGATAATAAACACAACATGAGAAGCTGCAGAGAGGTGAACTCCAGAAGTGGTATTGCTAGACTACATTATTAATTTTGGATTAGGTGTGAATGATGAGTTTAACATTTACAGTAGAGATCAGGGTGCAAGAGTTCCATCCAATTCTTCTTTATGAAAAAATATCCTCCTTCATGAACTCTCTGAAAAGTGATACATGAACAATGTATAGCTAAATTATAGGATGCTGCTAACGCTCTGGCAAATAACAAAGCTTGTTGGCAACGATAAGTTACAGCACACAGCAGAGAAATCTTCCTTCTCCAGAGGTTACCACTTTTTTTTAAAAAATGGTGGAAAAAACTTTAGAGAAATGGGGAATATGTTTGAGAGCAGCACATCGATTACCTTGTTCAGCCAAAATCTTGCCCAGAATGCAGTTGGTAACCATCTGCCTTCATGTTATTTGTCTGTGGCTCTGGCTGTGCCTGACCTACATGTGACACTTCTGAGCAGATGTGCATCGGGATACAACAGATGAGAGAATGTCAGCCCCTGCCAAAAGGACTCCACACGTATTGGGACGGATGAATACCAATAAATCAGGATCAGATGTGATATGTTATATGGCTTTTTCAGAGTTGAGAAACAGTTCAACTGTTTTATCTATTAAATGAATAGAAAAAGTTTTTAATAGTGATATGTCTTCCTGGTGTATTTGTCTTAAGCAGTAACATAACATTTATGTCCGCACAGGACCTTTTGTTTTCAGGGCATTAGAGACTGAAACACAGGTTTGATGTCTGGAAATCAAGATCCGCCAAAACGACGTTAATTCCATCCTATTACCTCCCACTTACCTTCTATTCATACTTCATTTAACTTGTATAAGTGAGTGACTGAGGCATAGTATCAGAGTCCACAGGCTCCGAGTATATGTTTAAGATATTTCAGGAAGCAGGTAAGGGAGGGGGAGGAGGATCCTTGAAAGGATTAAACATAGGTGAGTTGAATACATGTATGTTGGAAGGGGGGCTCTGAACATACATGGAACCTACGTGACAACCAGGACAGGAGAAGTGCTGTGCTGTCAACAAGCGTCACGTAGAAATGGAGATAACCGTGTGCTCAGCTGGCATCCCATATCTGTCTGATACAAAGCAGCCTGTAACTATTCATTTAAATAACGGGAAATGGCATTTTGTGCTAGGCACTTGTCTTTCACTGGCAAAGGGGGTTCATCAGGTGGAGTTTTTGAGGGACAGGCTCCATGGTACTAAGAATAACAGTTAGGGCTGTGTAGGGTCTGAAATACCAATTTCACTGACTTTCCAATATTAGTTTTACAGTTCTATGAAGTCCCTCTTATGTAGGGTCTTTAATGGCTACAATATCCTTTAATGAAGCTTCATCTAAGGATCTGTTTAAAACTGATCAATACCTCATTAAAAATACTTTGTGTAGTGACTTCTTAGTGCAAAGAATGAAAATAGTTTTCTCATCTAATATCCGGGTGTCCTACAATATCAGTGATTATATCACAGGCAATTCATAAGCATTTGTGTCAGTTAGCTACACAATTTTAAATAGGAATGGCAGTTTTTTTCTTAAAGAAAACAAGTGGGCAAAAAACAGAAGGAAAATTGATGAAAAAACAGAATACATTTGATTTAATAAGGGCCATTCATCTTTTTAAAGACAGCCGAATAAATTTAGAACAGAGAGATTTGTTTCCTTTTTTGTATTTTTATGATTATTAGTACCAATAGTATTGATTTAACTCAATGTTATTTTAATTCCAGTATGTTTTCAGAATCAGAGTTAAGCGTTTGATGTCCTTGGAAGTACATAAAAGCTGTACATTTAGAAATAACATGTTTTCCCTAGTACTGACTTCCCCACTGTATTAAAATACTCTCATGGATCCATGCATTTTCTACTCCCAGTAGTTTAGCACCTATTGCAGAATTTACTGAGAGCCACAAATCTAAATGTTGTGATCCAAATGGTGACTACTTCAGTAAAACGTGTTACATTCTAGTAAACTGAATTAGGATTCTTTCCCTGGCGCATGTATTTTCCAGGGCAACCGGATT
>NW_010403853.1:30344-40851 GCF_000710305.1 Buceros rhinoceros silvestris
TTTCCCTGGAGCATGTATTTTCCAGGGCCACCAGATTTTTGTGTGCTCTCCCAGTGACATGTAAAGGAACTGAGGAGCGACATTGCTCTCTACGCATATGTTCAAGAGCAGAAAAGAGCTTTTCGACACATGCTGTTTGGGTCACATCTTTTAGATTTCACTGAGTGCTGGTTGGACATGTGGTTCTGGTTTGCCCTTTTTGTTAACAGATGATTAATATGCAGCTAATACTTGAGTAACACTGCTGGTACCTGCCCCCAGTTGGTCAAGTGGGTATCTCCCAGAGGCTTAGCTGATATAAAAGGTGATGTGGGAGGAATGATCATGTTTCATTCAGAATTCCCAGGCACCTTACAGCTGAGACAGGACCTCCCAGAAATATTTTAATCCTGCATTTTTCACAAAAGCTACAAGGCCTTCTAGTTACCTTGATATTTAAAGTAAGTAGCGGCACTTTGTAAAACCCAGTAATAAAGTTACATCAAATTGACAGTCTTTAAGACAGAGCAAGGAAAAATTGTAATGCTTTCTTCTGCACTGATGATTTGAGAGGTATAGCTAGATTTTTGGGAATAAGGCTACATAAATTAAATTTTTTTGTGGTTTTTATTGGCGCAATCTTTTTGTAGGTTTTCATTAGAGCATTTAATCTCATTTTCCTTAAAAATCACAAAACAATAGATTCATCTCAGCACTAAAGAAATAACCTTTTTTTTTTTTTCCCCTGGAATTTTGTTTAGTAGGCTGACCCTTCTGTTTGGAGTAATACACACAGAGAAAGCAGAGCCTACCAGAAAATTTTTGACAGAAACCCAACAACCACTCTCAAACTGTCTAAATGGTCTCAGCAAAGTGGGTTGTCCTTGATATTGCATGGAATTAGTGCAAAACACTAATTCCTGATCTTTCTGATTCAGACGGTGCAATTCACTTCACCTATATGTGGGCAGGTACATAGGAGATGTCTCTGTTAAAAGCTATTCTCTTAGCCACTTTTTTCTTATCAGCAGAGAGAAATGACCCCTTTTTCCTTGTGATTCATCTTGTCCTAAGGTAATCATCCAAACCAGACCAGATGACTCATGAACTAGAAATGCATGTTTCTATCCATTAGTCTAGGAAGGGAACCCTCCTCCCTGGTGGAGACGTGTACTTGGCAGATGCCTCAGGTTAGGCGAGATGAATGCTATCAAGCATCTCTCCAGCATTTCTGCATCCTTGGTAGAGTAGACAGGAATAATTTGTCACAAAAGAGAAAGTTTGCATTCAAAACAGAATCTTGTTAGAAAACAGAATCTAATAGTTTGCTGGAGGGTACTGTCCCTTTCTTTCTGGAAGGAATGACTGAAATACGGCAACTTCTCCCACAGCAACAACACATAAAAGATAGAAGTGGTCTCCACAGAAATTTAGGGGTGCAGTGAAAAAGCACCCTGCTGCTCTATCAAATGATCTGCCTTTCTGTATTCCCGGAATAAATGAAAGGAAGCCATTGCAGCACCGTTAAGAACAAAGACCCTCCATCCCCTCTTAGTACTCTGCTTATTTGAGGGTAGGTGAGTGGGTGTTGCCAGGGATTTGTATTATCTGAGTGAGTGGGAGGAAGAGAAACAACAATAAGACATTTAAAACCAATTGATAAATTCCAGGTGTGTCTTTGAACAATACTAAAATACTCAATTTTCCTTTTGTTTACAGTATATATCCTATTCTAAAATAGATCTCATGGGAAAAACAGAGAATACTTCCATATTTATTATGTTTCTGGGAACATGTCTGTATTTATTGCTGGCATCTGCTGTTGATGACAGATCTTGAGTAGAATCCAAAAGTCCCAAATAAGAGTTGGCTTTCTTTATTAAGGTAAAAAAATCTCTTTTGTAGGCTCACTGCAATTAGCAGAAAGATTGTATTTTGTTCTGCATGCCCTTTACTAGCAGCAATCCAATACCGAATTGCCTCAGAGGGTCTCAGCAATAACTGGGTCAAACTCTCTCATAATTCTTTCTGCTTGACCTGGAAAATTGACACTACCATAGGAGCGCTTGGTGTATATGTATAGTGTCGAAACACCGTGTGCGTTTCAATTTTGCACCCAGTTCTCCATTTACTCGCCTTCCTTCTATGATTTATTTGAAGTTTGTCCATATCTCAATTTTTTCCCAACCTATTTAGTCCCTAAGTAAAGGCCACTTAGCTGCTAGCAAAAGCAAAACTCATCTTCACGCAGCATTTATACTGAGCATGTTCTAATTAAGTCAGTTAAAGTAGCTATCTGCAATTCAGCATGTCTGAACAGCTCTCCATTCGTCAGTGATCTCCTGTAAACATTTAGGACGTCTTGACCTTGACTAGCTGTGAGTGTAGAAAATGCAACATGGCAGAGATTCACAGGCTGCTTCTTGGCAGGAGGTGGCAGCGTTTTAAGCAGCTACTCCAAGTTATTCCCGGTCTGGAGTGCAATGACCCAAGAGGAACGGCAGCAGTTCATGGACACCACGCTGAGGTCCCATGGCAGGAGCAGGGCACCAGGAAGCAGGAAATCTCCTGGTGGCGTCAGAGACGTGGTGCAATATGATGTAGAGCCCATCTAATATACACACAGGAAACTAGGTAAACCGTATTTTTCTACCACGTGAATATTCTCCCTTGATTTTGCAGAAATCCAGTATTTTAAAAGTAGGCCCAAATTCAGCTGACATAATCTTTGTCCACCTACACCTGTTTGTTTGGGTTTTTTTTCTTTTTATCTGACTCTCAAAAGTTAGTGTATATACCATCAAGGTTCCTTCATTATCACAGTCTAAACGTTTCTAACTCTACTAAATTAGTCTAAACTTATTCTACTTACAACACCCATAAATATTTTCCATTTTGCAAAGTCCATCCATAAGGTTAATATTTTAGTAAATGTTAATATCTAGGCTTTTGGCACATCAGAACAGGTTATACTGAAAACTGGGTGGTTTGCATGCACGAAAAATGACAGAGAAAAAAGTATTGCTGCTCATGTTCCCATGTTTTGTCTGAAGTCCAGAGACTAAAGCAATCCCTAGAATATGTGAGATCTAGTTCCTGGATTATCCCTGCCATAAGCAGAGTGGACCTGAACCTGCATTTCCTACCTCCCCAGAGTGTCTGAGCACCAGGCTATGTAATATAAAGATGCCCCTGTCAGTGCCACTCCTCTTCATACCTAAAAGGTTATTGGGGTAGGAACTGCTGTCCTGCTATTAGTAGCCCCAGATGAATGCCCTGACCTCTGCTCCATCCATCTTTCTCTCCCCATCTGCCTCTGGCTCAATTTATATTTAACCACTGAGCCTTTGTATAAAACAAGCATTACATTCTTTACTTCCTTCCCTGCATTTTGAATGCTGTGTGTGCTTTGCACTTCATTTCATGAGGGATTAAAAGGCTTGAAATAGATTTGATATGTTTTCCTTCAGCCTGAAGTGATAATTGTTACCATTTGCTTCTACAAGAGAAATTTTAAAAAGTCTTCTTTCTGGCTCAAGTTTCATAGCTACTGGTTTTAAATTTTTCAGTTTGAGAGATGAACAGAAGAACCTATTTTTTTAAAAAATCTTAATTTCTCTTTGTTCTGTTCATTACACTATCTGCTTTCAACTGCCTTGAGGTTTGGTGAGGTTTCAGACACTGAATGTCCTTGCCAGTGGAGACTTAAGTTTAATAATTTAACAGCATTTTCAATGTTCAAAGCCAGGAGAGTTTGAGCTGTTAAGCCTGCTGGTTGTAGTTGCACAAAGTCCTATTACACAGTATAAAATGTTCATAATTTCCCATTTATTAAAGAAGTCTCTTTGCATTCTGCGCTTATTCCCCGATGTTAAAAAAAAAAGTGCTAATTAAGCAAAATGAATTCAACCCCAGTTTTATTTAAGGGAATTTTGCTTAAACTTATCAAAAGCTACCCCAGACGGAAACTTTGGAGGTGAAGTAAAGCAAGATAAATTTTAACCCTCAAGGAATGGATAGGGATATAATCGGGAGCTTATTATGACCTAGATATTTTTGGCATTCACGTAGAGCGTATAGATAGGTTTCCTGCATGTCATCCCTCTAGCAAATCATTGCTGAAGACAAGTGGATTTTATAATCCTATCCTTACTCCATGAAAGCTAAGGATCACAGTGAATGAAGCATATTTTTCCTGCAGAGAAATCACAGTAAGATACTTCCTCTAGCAGCATGCTTTCCCTCTCCTCAATTGGCTAAGGATACATCTCCCCTGAAGGGGTGAAGTTAGGAAACAATGGGGATCCAGAGAGAGATAGCAGCGTCAGGCTCTTCTACAAAGAAGCCCTGATGAACGGTCCTGTGCTTTGCCTATTTTTACCTCCATTGTGCTCAGAAATTTCATAAAAACACCTATTAAACTACAGCATAAAAGCAACCATAGACAGGAAATGAAGGTTTGACAACATTAGGCTAAAGTTATGACCAGCCTTGTAAGGTGTGGTGATTGAGGATGAAAAGACAGCCTTATACGCATTCATAAACCTTCCCCCACCCGCTCCCCCCCCCATATATAAAGCCAAACAAATCCTCAATCACAGCTATTTGCATAAGTTGCTTTTTGTTTTGTTTGCCTTTTTTTTTTTTTAACAGAAACATGTGATTATGTTTTTCTCTCACTGAGAAGTACAGGCTTTGGTAGCATCTTCTAAATGCAGTAACAAAATGGCAAAAAGACAGAAGCTGAAGGCCTGGATGTCAGGAGGAAGACTTGGTCCTTACTAGAAGCATGTTGCTGGTGAAGGTGGTATTTTCTGCTGCCCAGGGCATGATCAACTGGCTACAAGGGAATCGATGTCCTGGCATACATTTCAGGGTCTCTTGCCATCTGAGAAGCCCTAGGGTCCCCCAGCATCTTGAGCTGCTGCTCCAAAAGAGCACAGCTCTTCAGCAGACCTATGTGATATCTCCCAGCCCCACATTTTCTCACCATCCACAGGTTTCCAACAGCATCAGAGGCTTGTATTTAGTAATAGACTTCTAGAGAGGCTTAGACTGCCACTGACTGCAATGGTACCCACATGTAGCCAGTCACCTACAAGAAGACCAGAAAATGTCAGGGTCTTCACCAAGAGTCCAAACCTACACCAACTCTTAAGCAATTTTGATGAGGCTAACAAAGAACAGCAAGATGCTAAGGAAGCTAATACTGATCAGAAATTAAAGGGAATCCTATTTGACAACTAAATCCTATTAAAGTAAACAGGTGGATTACAAACATCATGGCTGATAATGAGTGCGTGGAAAATGTTCCGTAGGCCAAAAACAAGTGAACACAGAACAAGTCTTAACACAGGATGAGTGTTAAGGCTTTATTAACAGTTCAATTCAGTTGTTGTGGTGGCTGGTAGTGCACATGATCGTACTGGAGAAATGACATGGCAGACAAAGCAACTAGTCTTTGCATATGCCTTATTTGTTTTGCAGTGGCAGGAGTCTGACCATTAGTCACCAAATGTAGGATTATGTATGTCTGTACTGCAGACATATGTAAATGATGTGGTCACCCTACGCTATAACTTGACACATAAATGACACAAGTCCCCTCACTTGTTTTAGATAATTCCCTCAGGGTGGGTAGAGAATTTACGTGTGCCTGTTCCTGTCTAGCAGCTAGACCGGTGGCCCGCTGAGGTGGGGAGAGGGGTGTCACCCAGGACTACCTGTGTGTTATACATCTTGATGTCCTTTTACACTGGCAATCACCAAATCCAAAAGGACTGTAAAAATGAAGCTGAGAATTCAACCTTTATGCTAAAAAGGGGGATCTCATAAAACATTGAGGTTATTGCATGCGTAGTTTGGGCTTCCGGCCATCAAGAACTGCCTATGCCAGGTAAGCAGATCTGCTGAATTGTTCACTGAACCTGCATTGATTCAATGAGCTCAGGCCTTGAGCACACAGCTGTGCTTTGGTGGGGTACCATGACCATCATATTTCATGTTGCTGAGAGGGAAAGCATCCTTGCTGAGGTGCAGTGCCAGGCAGAGCTGGCTGTCCTGTGCTGAGGACCTGAACTTGTGCCACCACCCAGGGCTGTGTGGTGTGATGTGGACACACTGGTTTGCTCAGAGGTGCCATGCTCTCACGAGCTTTACGGACACCATCTGTCACAAACTGTGTCCCACCACTGAGTAAAAAACTAATGCTGCCTCCAAGCTACCAGAAAAAAAAAAAAAAAAGGAAGCAAACCAAAATGCCAGCAGCCTGACATTTTTACAACATCCCCGCTTAAGAGCATACAGCAGGCAGATGAAAGGCAGGCGCAGCAAACCCAAATGCCAGCAGCCTGACATTTTTACAACATCCCCGCTTAAGAGCATACAGCAGGCAGATGAAAGGCAGGCTCAGCAACGAGTATTAAAGCAAAGGGACACTTGTAATGCTGTGGGAAAGGAAGACAGATGGGATGTCTCACTGTGAAAGTGCCCTGCTATGACAGCGCACAACTATTTCACCAAGACAGCCATAGACATTAGATGTTAAGGAGGAGTAATTGTCAGTGAAAGGGAAGTTACTTAGCGTGCTAGAAGACATTTGTTATATTATTTTCTCACTCTGTATGCACAGAAAACAATGTTATGGGATAAATTAATTCTTGCAGATTATCTACTTTCCAAATCAACTGAGATCCAACAAAGACTGAAATAAATCCATAATGTGTGTACTCTCTATCTATGCTGCAAATCAATATTTGAGATGGGCTACCAGTGTGAAAAGCCAGAGATCCAGGCCAGAGATGCATGCAGTGTTACAGGGACAGAGAGAAATCTATACTTTCAGTGTATTTATCTACATTCTAAGCCAGTATTAAGGCTAGTTTACTCATGTGAAAAATAAGTGCTACATAGTTCAGAGAGGACAAACACATCAATAGCTATGCTGTGGAGACGTGTGCTAAATAACAAGACAGCCTACATGCCATGCCTATCTAGTGCATCTGTGTTGCGCAGAGAATTTCTGCAGTCCCCCAAAATACTCAAGTTAAGCAGTCTTTTTTGAAAGAAGGATATTTATTGTTTCTGTTAATTTTCTTCAAAACTTCATTAGGACCTTCTAAAAGTTCTCCTCTCAGCGCTCTCACTCCACCTTGGTGTTTCCTACAGCACTCATCACAGTAGTGGGTGAGCCTGACAAGAGCAGCGCTGATGTGTCTCCACAGGGACCAGCCCTTCCCTCAGTTGCTTGCTGCCTTCCCGTGTGACTGACAGTGGCTTCCTCTCGCCACACTTCACTGCTTGCCCTGCTTTACTCCGTTTTACTCATAACTGTTGAGCTTGACAGTTTTGCAGCACATGAGAAGGAGAGGCAGGTGAAGTCTGATCCACTGTATTCGATTCTTTGAGATTTGGTTGTTTAATTTGTAATAGCTGCTTCTTTTGCCAGCAGTCATGGCAGCACAGCTGGCATGGAGTAGGCATAGGGCAAAAACAGGTCTTCCCCTTGCACAAGGTTTACTCGGTCCTAGGTTTCCCTATCGCTGTCCCTTGCACCCCTCTCACATATGCCATTTTATTGCCTGCTCTCACAAAGGCTGCCTCCTACAAGCACCAGGCTTGCACAAGCTGCCCTGCCCTTCTGTTCTCCTTTATGCCTCTGTCTTTGCAGACATTTTTTTTTTTCTTCTGGCTTATCAGCACCAGGAGGGGCTGGCTGAGCTAAACCCTTACTGTTTTCTATGACTGTGGTCTCACCTCCATCAACACCTGTCTCTTTCATAAATTAATTCAAAATCAATCAATAACCCAATCAAACAAGCCATGTCCCTCACTTTGCACATACATTTATCTTGCTCTGATTAATATTCCATCAATGAGTCATCAGCTGTTTAGCCTAATTTTGGGAACTCTACAATAGACCAGCCTGTTCTGGAGTTCACCATTTATTTTCCATGTCAACAGAAGAGCAGTTTCTTTAGAAAAGGAAAATTCCCCAATGCTCCACTCAACATATTGAGGTGCTGATGAATAATTATCCTCAAATAAGGCCCCTCCTTATCAAAATCATATTTAATATGAGCATTTGAGGGCTGCTTACAGGAGTACCTTGCAATCTTGTGTAATATCAGTAAAGCGCAGCAAAGCTGTATGGGAAAGGTATATTCAAGCAGCCCTGGGAACACTGTATGTAAATTTTGTTTGGTATCTGATCTGGGCTTAGTCCTGAACTTGATAAAACTGGCACTTGTAAAGATTCAGGTACAGCTCTCCCCTCTTTGCCTCTAAAAAGTTCTTCTGCATAAGCAGATGAAGCTAATCAAATCCCATTGTCTACATGGCTCCTCTAAATCCTTTTTACAATTAATTTCTTCCTGAGAGAACTGTCAGATCTGTTGGCTAGTAATGTTGCAGCTGTGAAGACAGGAAAATGGATTTCAAAATTCTGGGAGAACAGACTCTGTTTTTGCAAGTGTGGGGACAAGTGGTGATTTTTTACAAGATCTGTATGTAACAGGCAGGTAGCAGTTCATGTTTTCTGCCACAGGCACTGCAGGTAACAATGGAGACAAGCACGGGTTTGGAAAGAGCCAGACTCATGTACTACAGTATTGGAAATGTGGCAGCAAAGAAAACATGCATCATTTACAGGCGAGAAATATCTTTTTGTTCCAAGTGTGTTTTCTGATATCTATCTTATATGGCCGTATCTTTTTGAAGAGAGCTTGTTTTTAGTTTCTTTTAGAAAGTGATGATGGCTTCATGAGCTGGACTGAGATCTGAGCTCCTGGAGAGCAATTTCATGTCAGGTTCTCACACTTGATGCCTCTGTGGTTTTGGGTGCGCCTGATGCTACATGGTTCTTGACATTGAGCAAGACCCGGGTCCCAGTCCACTGAAGCTCTTAAACATGTGATTAATTTTTAGTCTCTTCAACTTCACTGACTAAACTGCTTAGCTGGATTCACTCCTAGACACTTAATCTTCCTATTTGAATCTCAACATTAACAAAATGAGGATAATTCTTTCTTTAATACAGAGGGGTACAGCGAGCATGAATTAGTTAATATATGTGGAGTGCTTTGGAAATATAAAGGCTATCTAGATGTTAATTTATGCAGATAGTGGAAGAAGTAGAGAGAAATAATTGCTGTCTCTCACCTGTGCAGGGTTTCAGAACAGCATTCATTCCCTCACCCGCTGAAGAACAGAAACTAAGCGATGAGACAAGCCCACGCTTAGGAGACACTCAGAGCACGCTTATCAGATTTAACACACTTTCCCATTTAAGGGAATGCAATCAGCTCTGTATGTGCATTTCCCTTGCAAATGAGCTTCACTGACTCCTTACAGCTGGCTTTACACTAGCTGCTTCTCATATCTCAGTGCTGTGGTAGCAAACTGCCTCAGCACTGTAGCATGCTTTCATCTACAGTGTATCTATATTTAATTACGAATCTGGCAAGGAGAGTCCAGCATTGGTGATTGGCAGATTCTCACCCATTCCTGTTTTGAGATGCTGAATTTGGGCCATGCGAGATCTTGTTTTCGCCAAACGCTTATCTTGGATCTAGAGATAAATAAATAAAGCACATAAAAGGGACTGGTTTATCTCACTTCATTTTCAGTTGTTTGTGCAAGGTTTGTGTTCTAACAAGTACTGGAAAGCTGCTTTGGTGAAGATGCCCTTGCCATTGGCTCAGGAGGCCTGTGAATAGCATTGTTATCTCTCCAAAATTGCAAAGCCACAGCAGCCCCTAGATTCCTTTCCCACCTGATTGAAGTAATAAAACACTGTAAACCATAGAGCTGGGCCTTTCCTCTTATCAGGAGGAGAAAAGCCAAATAGCAGAGTCTCTGGAGTTTTCCTCAGGTTGTGCTCCCTGGATTTCTGCCCAGCGTTTCAAGCCCACCCTCTCTGTCTGCACCATGGGTCTGGTTGTTCTTCCAGTGAGAAACCATTCCCCCAGCTGAAAATGGAGAGTGAATGTAAATGCAAGGCTTTATACTCAGCTCTTCACCTGCCTGTGGACCTGAGGAAAATAAGAAAAGACCTAAATAGAGCTAAATAAAGAATAAGAGACATAAGACTCTGGGTAAATTCCTTGGAGATCAAAATCTCGAGGGACTGTTTCTAATCCTGATGGAAGAAAGCCTGAAAACACCTGCTGCATGTCTGCTGGGAAATGGCTTGAAATGTGAGTCTGGGGGGCCAGTCCACCCTATTCATCTGGCAGGGAGGAGGTGAGCAGCAATAGGTGTGGAGGGGTCCTGGCACCTAGGGGAAGCCCAGAGGTGCCACAGGCACCAGAGGGTCTGGCTCAGGGTGGTACAGGCTACAGCAAGAGCCCTCCATGAAGCTCGTGGCAATGTGACAGCTCTACTGACTTGCAAAGATGATTATAAAATTCACCTTAAATAAAGCTGCTACTGTCTGGAAAATGTTGCTGATATATCAGAACAATAGTGTATAAAAACCACAGCGACAACTGTAGGTACCCATACACTTCGATTCACGTCTTCTCTTTCC
>NW_010403853.1:41000-49089 GCF_000710305.1 Buceros rhinoceros silvestris
GCTAGTGAGCTTGTTGATAAAGAAAACAAACACTCTGGATGAAAATGAAGAGAATAAGTTTTTCTGTTTTTTGTCTTTCTTGTTTACCAATGCACATTAGGTTCTGCATTAACTTGTATTCATTCCTAAGGTGAATACCAGGTATCCAAAATTGCATCATTAATGCAGAGAATGCATAACTCTTCTGACTGATACGTTGTGAGTTTATGGAAATTTGCATCTTGCCTGGAAGGAGGCTATCACCAGTGAGGTAATTGGCACGCAGTTCATGGAGATAACAGCCATATGTCAGGGATTACTGCTTACACTAGAATTTGACCTGCAGAAGGCTCTGCTGACTGTTAGCAAAATCAAGTGTACAGCCCCTGAGCATAGGACTTTGATCAAATATTTAAATGCATCAGACTGAGCTTACGACTTTAAAAACATTATGCAAAAATCCATATAGTAACACCATAGGAACCTGACAGTATTTGCATTACAGCAAACCCATTACACTGTTACAATAAGCCAATCTTTCTTAAAATTTAGTACTGGCTCATCAGAAGCAAAACATTTCAGAATTGATTTTTTATATGTATATAGAATATGTATTTTGTTTGTGTAATGGTATTACCCATAGACTCTGCTTGAAGTTGCTGGATACAGTACCAACAGAAACAGATCAAATTAGAGATGATCAAATCCAAAGAGAGAGAAATCAGAGATTAGAGGTGGTCTGTACCTCACAGAGTTTACAGTCTTGGTGGGTAAGGCAGATAGAGGAGGAAGAAAAAGAGAAAAGGGGTAGTGCTAGAGAGGGGAGATCTGTATACTAGTGGAGGAATGATGGCACAGACAGATGAAGGACTTTGGCCAAGGTTATATGAGAAGCCTTGAGGAGAGCCAGGAAATGAGGCCAGAGCTCCCGAGACTCTCAACCGCAAGGCAATCCTTCCCACTCTGTGCATCCTCTCTCTCTCTCTCTCTCTCTTTCTCTTCCTCTGTTTTTAAGGCAGAAAACATTTCAGCGGAACATCTACTATTCCCTGTAATCCTTCTATTGTTTCTTATTCTGGATTTTAAAGCCAAACCATCCCCTCTTTATTTGGGCTCACCTTCACATAGTCTGCCTGTATTTGATAGCTTTGTTTTCAGGCGAGGTCCTGATGATAAACAGTGAGCTTTTCAAAACAGGGATGAGACAGTGACAATTTACTTGGCTCAGTTTCTCTGCCTGAGCTAGGAAACAAATATTGTCATTGCAGATATGAGTAGGAACTGGGTAGTCTCCGGTTATGTAGCAGTCATGGCTTCTGCAGCCTTCATGATTTCCAAAATTCAGTTTAAATGTCCTTCACTAGGAGAGGCAACCAGGAAAAGTAGGCGGTACTTTGGTTGATGGGGAAATGCACCATTTAGCATGGGAGGAATACTTCCTGCTCTGCTCATCTCTGTGGTCTCGCTCTGCTCTGTGAGCTGCAGCCAGGGCACAGACAAGCAGCTGGTAGCAGAATAGAGGCATCCAGTTCTGGTTGACAAACCAAGTGGTGCCCATGTTGCCATGTTGTGGTGCACATGAGAGAGGCACAGCAGCTGCATCTGAGGAGCTTGAATCTGCGGACAGCTGAGTGAGAGTTGACAGGTCTGGGACTGGCGGGGACCAAGCCAGCACTACCACCTGATGCATGGCGGCAATACAGGAGCAAGATGTCATCCAACCCAAGCCATCTTTCAGATGGCTTCTTGGCTTATCTAAGCAGCTTGGAGGGAGCAATAGGGTAGCATAATTATAGTGATCCTGGGATCAAAGCTGCATTGCACCACTGAGACACACCAGCTTGTAGCCTGGAGAGCTCCAATATGGCATGGCATGCATCGGATAGAGCAATCCTGTCTTGCAGAAATGCATATGTATGCATGTATAATAGATGCTGCTGTGGAGCAAAGCCTGGAGAGTACCATACAGTCAGCCAACAGAGCTCCGGATCACAAGCTGTGCAGGTGGTGCGGTCATATTGCAACATTCACTTTCGGGATAATTAAAGGCACCAAATGTTTCAGCAACTTGCAAGTGACTGCAGAGAAAGCCTTTAGGATCCATATTAGTCATCTATTCTAAATGCTGAGGGTTGTGGAGGATCAGCCTAACTAGAAAAGCAAGGTGGGGGGGAAAAGGCATTCTAAATAGGGTTAATACACAAGAGCAGAAAAAATATGTTTACATGAATTAACCTAAAATCCTGTTGAGAAGGGAGGTAGGAAAGGGTGTTATACTTCTGAATACCACATTAACAAACATCTGTGAGGAGTGTTGTGTGCTGATTTGTTACTGATATTTGCAGTGGAGATGCTGAAGGATGTCAAAGCAAGGACATATGTTGACCTAAGATTGAAAACCAGTGGAAATGGGGACTAGGAGAGAGACGGCAATGCTTGGCTCCAACAACTTTTGGATTTCATCCTCTGCCAGCTAATCGTTAAAGGTGTTCAGCGACATCTTGGCCAGCCTGTGTAAGTACTTGTGGATGGACAATGGGGAAGACATTCAGTATTGCCAATAAAAGACTTGGGACAGTGCAGTTGAACAAACTCAGCCTGAAAGAATAATGTGTTTTCTTAGAAGTGCAGAAATTTCTTTGTCTCATCATAGTGTAGATGAGTTATTACAAAGATCTCTTGGTTTACTAAACGTGATGACTTTCATCTCAGTTTGTCCATAACACTAAGAGGAAGTTGAAATCACTGGGGCCTCAAGCCATCAAAAGAATTCCTTGCACAAAATGGCAGTCAACAAGGGGAGGAAGGGATAATGGCCGTGACTTGAACAAGTTTGTTTGCACCCCTTCAGTGCATTGGCTGAGCATCCACAGCTCTGCACACAAACAGTAATTCCAACAAAATCTCAGCTTCAGAAGCTCACAGGGAGCCCCAGTACACAGTGGTTAATTAATGCATTACTGTCAGCATTGCTATCATTTTGTCTTCCTCCTTGCTAGACCGTGGACACAGGATGAATAACGAGACTGGTGAGCCGCACTCGTGCAGTTTCTGCATGCACTCAGAGTGAACCAGAGGCCATAACTCTGCAGCCTGTTCTACGGGGCTGGCGCAGGCTGCTGAACTTTCAGAATCGCTCTTTTACAAATGAGCTGTATGCAACTTGGCAAAGAACCACTCCATACAGAAGGGATTATTTTGATACCAAATTTCAAGCTTCAGAAGTCAGGATGTGTCTACACAAACAGATGGCAACAAGTGGGTTTACTTTGCATATTCTTATATGCAGGTGGAAGAGGAGCACACCTGCCTGCACCCAGTGGGACTACGTATTCTTAGATGTGTTCAAACCCTTAAGCTTCTCCTTTTCTCTCCTAAGAAGGCTGAGCAAACCACGTGGTCAAGGCTAGGAAAGTGGTTTTCTCAGTTTATTTAATATTTCACCCTCTTTTACCTCAAAAATGGCAAAATAATTGGTTTTATACTTTCCCACTAAAGCCTCCCCAAAACTAAAATTCGTTTTCAGATGAATTTTCATGCCTTGAAGGGGATATAGCTGCAGGTGTTTGTTAGAAGTGCAAAAACGGGAAGTTGTTGGGTGATTTTTTGGCAGCCTTAACTTTTTTGTTGTAAAACAGAGTAAATACTGAGACAGCTGGTGCACTGTGGGGAATGTGTGGCTCACAAAATTTCGGTGTAAGAAGGCTGACTAAGTGATACTCACAGTACTTCTAATCTTGACAATGGCTGAAGCACAGCAGCAGGCTCAGCTGGAGCAGTAGGCTCCCATCAGCAGTAATAGAGTAGCCCTTTTTGGACCAGTTATTGACCTGTATCACATAAGTAATATAGCTAGGGGAACATGAAAGGGACGATTTGGTTTCCTCGGTCAGGTAAATTTGCAGGGCAGTTACGGTCATTTTCAATTAGATGGGTAGGAGGAGTGCAGTATCATATGCTAACTAGACTTACCCTGTCTTTCAGGGGAAGAAACTTCTTTAATGCGTGAAAGACAAGACAGCATCTATTAATAAACCCCGGTGCCCAAGAAGAAAGAAAGGGAAAAGTTACAGAATAACAGAATGTTGGAGTTGGAAGGGACCTCTGGAGAGCACCTAGTCCAACCCCCCTGCTAAAGCAGGTTCACCTGGAGCAGGTTGCACGGGATCATCTCCAGGGAGGTTTTGAGTATCTCCAGAGAATGAGACTCCACAACCTCTCTGGGCAGCCTGTTCCAGTGCTCTGTCAACCTTAAAGTAAAGAAGTTTCTCCTCATGCTCAGATGGAATTTCCTGTTCCTGTCCAGTTTGCACCCATTGTCCCTTTTTCTGTTGCTGGGCACTACTGAAGAGTCTGACCCCATGCCCTTGACACCTGACCTTTAGATATTTATAAGCTCTGATAAGATCTCCTCTCAGTCCTCTTTTCTCCAGCTAAACAGACCCAGGTCTCTCAGCCTTTCCTTGTAAGAGAGACGCTCCAGATTGATGAAGTCAAATGTCATGTTTCAGACCAGTGCAACAGATTGTGATTTCTAACAGCTTGCAGCTTTGGACCAGGCTGTCTTTTGAGGTCTTTAGTTCAGACTACCCATAAATATGAAAGCCTAGAAAGCAGGTCCTACCTCAGGTAGCAGGCGTGATGACAAGCAGTGAAAATCCCAAGGGCAAGATATGATTTGGCTCCTGTGTTGCTTTTACTCCACCATTTCTCCAAAACAAGGGCTGGGTGCTAAAGTGCAATTCTTATCAAACTCTGCTGGAACACATACCTTGGTGCACAAAAGACTGGCTTTTCCCACTAGGTGGGCGGCAGCCTCCTTGGCTTGAAAATTTCAGTTTCGAAATGAGAATATGGCTTGAATGAAAGAAGCATTATCTATTCCAGAGAAAATAATTTATTATCTTCTCACTCTGTTTCTGAACACCTAAAAGTAAACTGGGTGTATGCCACCTCCTCTCTCACTGCAAGGGGCCACTTCTTGAAACAAAGTACTACTCAATCTTAGTAAAACGTGCGGTTTACACTGCTTCTTTGAGCGCTGGAAAGTTTGGTATGCTCCCAAATGGAACAAAAAGTATAACATCAGTCAAATTTCATTATGAAAGGGGTTATTAATCTGACAAACTATGGTTGAAAACTTTCCAGATGAATGTAATATCTCCTCCTTGCCAAATTCATAAACATGTAAGAGCAGCGACTTAAAAATAAATTAGTCTATTCAGCAAGAGTGCAAGCTACTTCCAATTAGTAAAGGTAGGGAAAACATGGAAATCTTGTGAGAAAGCACTGTCTAAGAAAACTATGATCAGAGAAATGCTCATGTAGATGTGAAACAAAGCTGAGAGACTGTAATCTGAAACTGGAGGACAAATAAGGGGGGCTATTACCAGGCACCAACTGCCCATCTGTACCTTCACATCTCTTCAGGATTCACAGAAGAGGCCTTGGGGGTTAAACCAACAAACATGGCTGAGTGCTTGCAAGATCAGCTGGCATTTTAGAATATCTCTGAAAGCTTGCTTCCAATCCAAACTCATAGATACTGGATGCTAAAGCCTGTCACATTAAATCTGTTCTGGATGTTCTGTCCACAATACAACCTGAAGCATTTTCTTCAGAGAGGCTGATAACTTTCAACTAGAAGTGGCAGTTCTAAGTGCCATGCTTGATTGAATAACTTGTCTCCACTATTAAAATGCAGAAAGAACTTAGACGAGAGTTTAGAAGCTTTGTCATTAAATAGTTTTCTTGTCAATTGATCTATCTTGTAGAGGGAAGACGACTGCTAGATCCATCAATTGCCAGTGAAAAACTAGGAACAGGTCTTAATCAGTTAAGTGGGCAAGCACTGCTTGACAGCTCCCTTCCGAACACAGCTCATTCAGGGTCTGACTATTCAGCAGGATTAGCAACTTGAAGCACCAGGATGTTGACCTTAAACAACGGTGAGCTCACATCTGCGACATGTCAGTGGAGCAGTACCACGAGAAGGAGAAGCACAGTCCTCTCTCTGCTCCCCTGATGAGGACTGTAATACCTTTTCCCCCCTTTTTTCCTCCTCTGAGAGTGTCACACAGCTTTTAAGTGACTTAATTGCTTCCGAAACCTCAGTCTTTTCTCTTTCTGTTGATTTTTCATTGTCACACATTTCGTGACTTGTGCTGTTCAGCTCAAGCCCTGGTAGCTCTTGCTGCTCCCTGGGTGCCGTGCCTTGAATGAGCAGCAGCGCGTGTGGTTGTGGGGGGTGTGCTGAGATGGAGTCAGGCACCCACAGCTCACTGAGTCGTAACAACTGTTCTTAGTGATGAACGACCAAAAACACCCATGCACGTAGTGCAAGGGAAACACCTGCTTACCTACAGCTGTGTCACCCAGGGGTGTCCCATCCAGCCAATGTCTCTGCCATTCTCACTCCTGATGTGAGTTTTAAGCATTCACTGCATGCTGGTTTTTCCAGAGACCCCGGGTGTTACAGATGGCCCAGGACACTTTTGTGTCCTGGATACAAGGACAAGCCTGGTGCAGCTGTCACAGACGTTGCTGCAGCTGAAGCACCCTGTTCCATGGAAAACTGTTTCCACCTCCTTCAGCTTTAGAAATGGCTTCTCCAATTCTTTTCTAATGGTTGCTGCTAGCAGTGCTGCTCACAACTCCTCCTCATCAAAGCCTCATGTCTTGGGAAAGAGGCAACGATCTTTCACCTATTCTTACATATAAAACTTACTAAAAGTTCAGCTGTCTCTTCACTACTAGCTTCCAAAATCTTGATTTCTTCGTGGGGTTAGCTTGTGTAGGTGTGTACAGAATATGCTCAGAAAAAGCCAGGTGCTGAGCAAGACTCTTTCACGCACAAATTACTTGCAATATTATCAACCCTGTCTCTTTGCAGAGCTTGACAAATCTGTTTTGCTTTGACTGTATGGAAGTAGAGTTACTCTCTCCCCCTTCCCAAGCTATGCCCCGAATGCTCTCAATTCACCATGAGACCAATTATTACACTTAAAAGTAAGGTGGCCATCAGACAGGTACTGTACTTCAGGTAAAAATTCCTGTTGAGATTCAGGCACTGCATGGGAAAATTAGAATGTTCCCACTTTTTCGAAGCTATAAATTAATGTGGAATCCTCAGATAAAGATCACGCCTATTTAGAGATGTTAAAGATTGATAAATTGTATTTGTCACTCTCACAATCACTTTGAGGTTCAGTTAAGTAGAACTGAATTACTCAAGTGACTTATTTTGATTACAGATTGATGGGTTCAGGCCATGTGGTTTACATGTCCAGTTTTATTTTTCTTATGTTCTGCACCAATCCATTTTCCAGAATAATAAAAGTTGCAGAAGATAGTATTCACAGAGAGCGTGCTCCAGTAAATTTGAAATTCTGATGCCCATGAATACAAGCAGATGGTTTGGAAAACAAATTTTCAATGTCCTAAATTTTAAAACTAAATTGACAACAAAAGTTCAGTTGTCTCTCACTTAATGATGTCATCACTGATACCAAGGAATGTGCTTGGCCACTAATGACAACACGGAGTTTACAAAGAATCTGTGTGGAGCTGAGAAATACAGTGGCCACTCTGTGGAGGGAATCTCTCTTGGTTGTCCCATTGTGTTTATAGAAATTGATGCCAATGAACTAACTAAGCAGAAATGCAGAACACTTCACTGCAATCATCTCTTTAATGTATTGTAACACAATTGCAACAAATCGCCTTTCATCCAAGGCTGTCTCTTGTGATGTGTTTCTCCCTCTTGCCCAGCACGGCATGGCTGCGTTCCAGCAGCGGAGCTCCCTTGGCAGTACCTGGAAGGGAGCAGTGGCTGCCAGGGGGCTGTATCACAAGGGAGAGCATGGCTCCCTCCCACATCCTGCACCTGGGGTGCTGCCGGGGGGTGCTCCTTCCCAGTCCCCAGGGCTGGGCTACCTCTGACCAGCACAGGAAGTTTTACTGTGCATCTGTCGAGGACTGTGCTTTTCGGAAAACCTTTGGGTTTAGGCTTCTCAGCTTTCCTGAGAGTAGAATTTATATATTATGTATCATATATATATATAAAATATTATTTATTTATTAGTTTTAAAATGTAATTAAATATATATTT
>NW_010403854.1:0-1718 GCF_000710305.1 Buceros rhinoceros silvestris
AAGCCGCGGGGAGCCGCGGGAGGGAGCCGGGCCCTCCCCGACGGTCCATTTCATTTCCCTTGTGTTTAATGCGAGCTCTGATCTAGTGCAATAATCAATAACCATCCTTCAGCCTTTGAACACCAGGGGGCTGAGAGGACTTTTCAAGACAAATTCCTCAGGCAATGATGTATACGTCACACTTACTGTGTACTTTCCACTGAGAAAAGAGAGAAAGAAAGAAGAAAAATAAAAAAGGGGGAAAGGGGGGAAGAGAGGGGAAAAAAACCCTCCAAAGGAAAGAATTGCATTTATCTACAAAAATCAATGAGTGAAAGAATCACGACCACAAGGCGTATCTATATTTAATGGGAAGACTTTATTCGATATACATGTGTGTGCGTGTATTTAGACATACATATGGATTTATATCACTATGTACATGTGTATGCATATGCACACGAGCATTTGTTTATTTTTAAAAATATGCCAAGAGGCTTTACACACGCAAATCTTCCAGAAGAGTGACTTTAAAGCCCCTCTTTGCGACACGTAGCTGGAGTCTCCACAAGTGCCTCGCCCTTGCCTCCTCCCCAGGTAATTACAAGCAGAGTGCTCTCACCGTTTTTAATAACTGTCTCTCTTTCAACACATCGAAAAAGCAATATATTTAAAAGATATATACTGGATAGGAAGCTCGGGGGAAATGATCTCCTGGATGTTACTCTGAAAATCTTTTGGTCTGTCTAATTGCAGAGGAATTTAATTTTGACGATCCAAATCCCTTCTTTCAGGTGACGGGGAATCGAACGGTGCTCGGGGGCTCGGCTGGCACTCTCGCTGCAGAGGGAGAACATGGGAGCAGAGCGGGGAGACGGCGTGCTTGGACTGCGCAGCACAGAAGCCTTTTTGATGGCTTCTTCAAAAATCACTGCCCAGATGGAGCTCAGCTTTCTCCTCCATAAATGCCTTTCTATCACTAAAGCCTATCCGCCTGCCTGTTTTTCCGACTGCTCCCCGCAAATCCGATCGCCCGCCGCCTCCCAGATGTACAGGCCGGGCATCAGGGTGCGACAGTCCCGTTCCCACGCATAGTCCCCCCAAACGCGAGCAGGAGGAGCCAAAGGAGAGCGTCTGCGGGCGGTGTTGATGTACCGGCACGAATGCGGGACTGCGAGAGCCCCAGCGACATCCTGGGGTGCGTGGTGCCTCTTCACCGTCCCCCGTCGTGGGCCACTGCCGTTCGCCTCCCGCCCGCGGCTCGCCTGGGCTTTGGGGATATTTGCAGGGAAAGAAAACAAAAGCAGAAAGCGAGTATCTGCGCCCCCGGGTGCATGGGTTTGCGCTCCGCCGCGATCGAGGGGACACCGAAAAATTGAGCAGGAGGCTCCCAGACGAAGCCTTCGGGCTCTCAGCCCCGCGTCCAGCTGCCGGGGCAAAAACCAGTCCTCGAAGGTGCTTTTCAGTCAGCGAGACATTTCAATTCCCCTTGCATATAAACACAGGAACGGCCTTTCAAGAAATTCAGACAACTTTGTAAAACACCATCTACTCACACGTTCACACCGAGAAGAGCAGTAAAAGGGTATGAGCGTAGGGTCTGGATTTTATATTTTCCTATACTCTGGGGTCTGCTTTTAGATGGAGGGTATTGTTTTTTATTTTAGGGAGTTTTCTTTTTTCTGTGTGAGGAAAGATTAACCTTTCGAGCCGAGAAATACAGGTGCTCGCAGGAATTT
>NW_010403854.1:1782-2212 GCF_000710305.1 Buceros rhinoceros silvestris
GTTTGTTCTGTGGTAGGAAAGATTAGCCTTGGGAGCCGAGAAATACAGGTGCTCGCAGGAATTTCGCTCCCCCAACGCACACATCTAGGCGAGAACCGCAGAGCCGCATTCTGCGGGACAACGAAAGGGGGATTACGACTTTGAAAGCTAAAACAAAGAGCTCTCGTATTTCCACTGATCAGTACCGGGGCACTTATGGCAGGGAAAACGCCAAGTCCTTAGCAAGTGAGAGAAGCAGGAAGAAAGCCAGTTCAAGGCGGAGAGGCAGGGACTTTCGTTCAGAAATTGATCTGCGCTTGCAACAGGAAAAATTGACTCTTCCCTTCAAATCTGTCCCCTTATTTCGGTTTATTTATAGCTGACGGGGAAACATCATCTTTTCCTTCCCCTCCCTGGAAACGGGAAAAGCACTAATAGATCTCTCCAACGG
>NW_010403855.1:0-4059 GCF_000710305.1 Buceros rhinoceros silvestris
ACAATACCCGGTGTCAGTGATGGGGAACCGACACCGAGGGGTGAGGGAACTGCTGTGGCTCTGCAGGACTCGGGTGGAGGAGGGAATTGAAGCTCTCCTGGGAGTGGGACCTGATTTTGACTTCCCCTTCAAGGGCCTGATTCTCTTCTCCTTTTGCTTGCTGCTAACTGAAGGCCAGCGTGAAGGTCAGGCTTTGAAGGCCACCTTTCCTCAGTGCTGCCGGTCCCCTCCCACATCCCCTCCTGATACCCTAGAGAGCTTTTTGAGATGTTAATTTGCCCCAGGAGATACTGGGGTAGGAGCACCCAGAGCAAAACCCAACGTCTGCTCAGCACCAAGGCTTCAATTCTGTCCCCCAAGACTTCTTTCTGCAAACAGCTTGAAAAGAGCTCAGTGTCTAGCACATGTTTACAGCTTCCTCACGTGAGCAGGTTTTGCAGTCTAGACCTGAAATGTGCTGTGCCAGTATAGGCTGTGGATAGTTAGAGTGAATCTTTTTGCAAAAGTTCTGCTGGTTTCATCTTCTTCCCCTTCCCCCCTCCTCCTCTGAGGCACCTGCTCCTTCTAAGAGGTGCTGGGTGTGATGGGACACAGATGAGGCTGTAGTCCTGCCCAGAAGATCCGGCAGGGTGCATCTGATGAGGCTGTTGGAAGTTTTTGGGGAATCGCTTTCCTTGGGACAGTGGTGGGGACCTTCAGCAAAACCAGCTTTTTCTGGTCACCTCCCTTGGTGGGTGCCTGGGCCCAGCTGTGCTGGTGGGAGCGAGTGCTGCTGCTGGCCCCAGATCAACCCATGCAGCTGGTCTGGGACATCTGCTGGCCTGGCTGCTGCTGCCCCAGGCGGTGCAGGACCACCAGCAGAGAGCATCCCCAGGGATGTGGAGGCACAAACGGGGGCAGGACGAGTGAGGGGCTGCAGGGTGGGCTCTGCAGGAGCAGGCTGTGAAAGAAACAGCCTTGACACCTTGTTTCCTCCCGGCAGGGTGATAAATGCGGGGAAGAGCCAGCACAATGAGGACCAGGCATGCTGCGAGGTGGTGTTTGTGGAGAGGAGACACAGCTCGAGGGGCCGGCTGCCGTCCAGAGAAGGCAGCGGGGAGCTGGATGGGGTGAGAACCATGCACAGGCAGGGACACGACGGGGAGGGTGCCCAGCGGGAGAGCGTGAGGTGGGGCATATGGTGGTGTGTGCGAAACACTGCTTCCCCAGGGATTCCCTCGGTTCCCTGGACCAACTGCCCCTGCTCCCTGCCAGCTTCCCCCATCATCCCCGCTGGACAGGGCTGGCTGGCCCAGGGAGGCCACTGGGCCACATGCCCCAGAGGGCTGTGGAGGTGGCTGCCACGCTGGCCTGGTCATGCCTCCCCTTCAGAGGAGCTGGCTGCAGAGACATGCTGCTGACAGCACCAAGTGTGTGATGCAGGGCTGGGCTTGAGCCCAGAACCAGCCGTGTCCAGACACCCTCCATCAGCTGCCCCCATCACTCCTGCCTGTGCTGGGCTGGGACCAGCGAGCCAGAGGCAATGCCCTGTGTCACTGTCCTCAGCTGCTGACCTCAGTTGTTCTGAATTCCCCGTCCCATCTGCTTCCTCGCCAGTTCACTTACCCTTCCTTTCCCTCCTCGCAGGGCAGGAAGGGTTTTTATTTCCACTACTGGGCCTTGTTTGATGGCCACGCGGGCAGCGGTGCTGCTGTCATGGCATCCAAAAGGCTCCATCTGCACATCTGTGAGCAGCTCCGGGACCTCGTGGACATCCTGCAGGACCCCTCTCCGCCTCCCATCTGCCTCCCACATGACGCAAGGGCTGGCCCTGCAGAGCTGAGCCGGGTGCCCCTGACAGAGGACAATGGGGAGGTCCCCAACGATGCTGTGCCGCGGTTTCACCTAGAGAAAGCGGTCTCCCACGAGAGCCTGGTGATCGGTGCCATCGAAAACGCCTTTAAGCTCATGGTGAGCCTCTGCCCGCGGGAATGCCCAGAGCATCCCTGGGAACATCTCTTTGCTGTCTCTGTCTGCATGGGCTTGTCCCCTCTGGCAAAAGGCAGCTCTGCAGCAAGGAGGGGGCTGCAGTGAGGGCTCCAGCAGGGTGCTCTCAAAGAGGGCACTGCGATGCTCTCCTATATTTTGGGCATTCAGGACACAGATGCTTTGGGCCCGTGTGAGTGCAGAGGGCTTCATTCCGCTTTGTTCCAGCAGTCCCAGCTGCTCCCCTCCTGTCTTGCTCTCTCTTGCCCACCCCAGCCCTGAGCTGCCCTGGGCTGCATGGGGAAAGGTGCCTGGGGCCAGCTGGCCACTGCTCCCACCTGGAGCTGGCTCCTGGCAGCTGAGGTGCTGCCATAGCAGCCAGGCACTATTTTGGGCTGCTTGGAGCTTTGCTTGCTGGCATGGGGCCACCCTCCCTGGAGCCGCTGTCTGTCTCCCCAGGACGACCAGATCGAGCAGGAACGGGTGTCACAGCGCCTGCCTGGGGGCTGCTGCGCCCTGGCTGCCGTCTATCTCATGGGCAAGTTCTACGTGGCCAACGCTGGTGACAGCAGGTACGGCCCCACAAGGCAGCCCCTGCCTTTCACCTGGTAACTGCGGAGCACTCCTGTAGAACAGGGCAGCGCTAGAGGCATCGCTGGTGAGGAGAACCCAGCTCCATCCCTGAAGCTGGACCATCTTGGGGAGGGCGGCAGCAGCAGCACTGGGCAGAGCCACCCCTGCCTGCCCACGCACCCTGGGGACAGTATGCCCTGCCGCGATCACTGTGTCTGCCTGGTGTCCACATGGGGCTGCAGAATCACATCCCAAAACCTGAGACTTGCTGCTTCCCCTCCCACCTGCTTCCCAGATGGTTCTGGATCACACCTGGCCCCTGCTGCCAACTCTGGCCTGGGCTGTGAGTTGGGGAGTGAAAATTGCCCTTAGCAAAGATTTTGAGAATGTGCAAGAAGTCATTTTAGGGCACATTTCATACCAGTGAACTGTTTCAGGAGGAGGACACACAAATCTATGTGCAGACAAGTCCCCCAGGGAGCTTGGAGCCCAAGGATTTTGAGGGATACCTGCATTTCCTTGGGTGTGTTCCTGTCCATACCCCCAGGCAATGGCAGGGAGGCAAGTCCACCTTCTGCTGAGAGTGAAGCTGGGCTGAATTCCTGTATTTACTGCAGGGTCAGCTTGTCTCCAGCAGTGTCAGGCCAGCAAACGCAGGCTCTGGGAAATCGCCTGAGGCTGGGGGACTTGCTGCCCATGTTGGGATGGAGGAAGATGAGATCCTTTGAGCTTTCACTTTTGGGTGGGGGGCCCCTCCTTGATGGCAGCTGTGTGGGATGCAGCATGCACAGGGTCCCGAGGCTGTAATTGTGCCTCTGGATGAGGGTCTATGGTCCCTTCTTGGACACTGGATGCTGCCAGAGTTGGGCTCAGCCAGGACCAGCATCCCTGGAAAGGACCCACAGCCTTGGGCAGGACAGCTGGACCACCAGTGTGGACATCCTCGATCCCCCCATGACATCCAGAAACATCTCATAATCAGACTTTTACTTTTTTTAACACATCAGTCAATCAGAGTGGCCCCAGCAGCGAGCTGCAGTGCTGACTTGGGCCAGCCACATGCACCTGTGTCCTGCTGCTGGTGATTTCTACCTGTCCTGGGGGTGGCTCCCCTTTAAAGGAGGGTTCACCATGTTTGTGCTGCTCCTTTTCTAACCATATCCTGTCCTTTGGTTTGCTCTGCTTTGCTCCCCTCTGCCCCATGCTTCTCTTCCATTTCCTCTTCCTCCCAGCCCCTACTCTGTGCAGGAGGGAGGCATGGGGGGCTGCAGGGGTACTGGGGGTTTGCTAGGCAGCCATGCAGGGAATTGGCCCCAAGAGCCGGGCTTAGCATCCCCGCCACATCTCTCCCCCTCTCTAATCTCATTCTTCCATGTTTCATTGCAGGGCCATTATCATCCGTAACGGGGAAATCATTCCAATGTCCAGGGAGTTTACTCCAGAGACAGAGAGACAGAGGCTACAGTTTTTAGTAAGAAAGACCTTCCTCCTTTCTCCTGCTGTACCACCTTCCAGCCCGTG
>NW_010403855.1:4192-8145 GCF_000710305.1 Buceros rhinoceros silvestris
GTCAGCCCCACCACTGGGACCTGCTGATGGCACTTGTCCATCCCAGCTGGCTGGGCTGGAGAGAGGTGCTGGGAGCTGCTCTGGCTCACTAGCATGGGACATCTCAGGGCTGGTGGAGCCCTGATTTGCTGCGGGTTCAGCATGAGGGGCCATGTCTGTGAGCCTGCCCTGCCCAGTGGTCTCTGGTGCAGGTGCATGGAGCCAGTTCAGTCCATCTTGTCCTGCTCTTGCCTGGGGAGCAGGGAGCATCGTCTGCCTGGGGTGGACACCCGCTTACTGCTGCTGCAAGAGCACCGGGCTGGCTGTGTCTGCTCCCTCCACCCGTCCCACTCCCTTGCATGGCCGAAGGAGCAGCGTCCTAGTTTCTTCGCCGGCTGTTCCCTGTGGGGGCCGGGAGCTGACGTGCCGGCAGGTTTCTAGCTTTCTTCCTGAAAGCTCTGTCTCTCGCCTGGCCTGGACAAACCCCCTGTGCCACACAGGGAGACTTTTTAAGGTTATAAAGACCTCTCTGACAGCAGCGCAGAGGAGGCAGCATCTGGGTTGAAGGAGGTCTTGTTGATTTCCTGGCTTGCAGCATACTTGGAAAAACACTGAAGCATTTTTTCTTGAATCTATTTTTGAATGACCAAGAGGAGGAAGCTGTAAGTGGGATCCTCTCCAGCCGGCTGCGATGAGCAGGGGCCAGGCACATGCTTGCTCCTCCTGGACAAATTCCAGCTTCTCCTGGAATTTGCTGGGTTTTGATCTGCTTTGGAAATCCTTATTTTCCAAAACTCTCCATGCAAAAGCTTCATCTTTTTGCTGTTGCGTGGATCCCACTCTCCCGGCCCTGCAGCTGAGCTGCCGCTTTGTCCCACAGGCGTTCCTGAGGCCTGAGCTGCTGGGGAAGGAGTTCACCCACCTTGAGTTCCCCCGCAGGATCCAGCCCAAGGAGCTGGGGAAGAAGATGCTCTACAGAGACCAAAACATGAACGGCTGGTAACCCCCCACCCTGCCTGGCAGGCTCCAGCATCCATCCATAGCCGCCCAGCTCCAGCGTCCCTGCTCGCGGGGCTGTGGCACGTTGGGTACCTCAGTCTCGAAGGGGCCTCATCGTGGAGGATGCCGTGTCTTGAGCGAGCAGGAGAGGTACTGGAAGCCTTCACCTGCTGACACGTTGTCTCTGGCTTGTTTCAACCAGGGCTTACAAAAAGATAGAAGAGGATGACCTGAAGTTTCCACTTATCTATGGGGAAGGCAAAAAGGTGAGGTGCTGCAGTAGGAGTGTGTGGGGATCACTTCCCACCTGCCCTTGCTGAATCGGGGGTTTCCAGCCCATTTGGTCACTGTTCCAATGCCACCGTTCTCAACTGGGAATGGAGCTGGAGATGAAGCAGCTTGAAGTTTTCTTTTGATTTTGCTGTTCTCCAGGCTCGGGTGATGGCCACAATTGGGGTCACGCGGGGCTTGGGAGACCACGATCTCAAGGTGTTCAGCTCCAACATCCACATCAAGCCGTTCCTGTCCTGCTTCCCAGAGGTGAGCCTGGCTGCCGGCCGCTCTGTGCCCAGGAGTTTCTGCAGCGGCCAGAGCCAGTCAGGGTGACCAGATCCATGGTGTCCCCAGTGCAGCAGGAGCCTCCTCTGCCCCTCACCCTTGCATCTTGCTCCGTTACTTGCCAGGTCAGAGTTTACGATCTCACCCAGTATGAGCACTGCCCCGATGACGTTCTGGTTCTGGGCACTGATGGGCTCTGGGATGTCACCAATGACGAGGAGGTGGCTGGCGTGGTGATGGAGGTGCTGACGAGCTACGAGCCCAATGACCCATGCCGGTGAGCTGCCAGGGGGACGAGCGTATCCTGCACCCTAACACCTCCCTTGGCCTTGCTCCTTGGAGCAGTGTCATGGCCATGCATCCCTCTGGCCTCAGGGCTGGGGCTATTGCTCCACAGTGTCCGAATGCTCCCCTGGATGTGCATATCTGAGTTCAGATCACTTCCCCAAGGAATCCTTTCTTGCACCTCCAGCTTCTTCCTTGCCAGGGACTGCAGGATGCTGCGTCAGGGAGTCTGTGGGGTCTGGATCACTGCTGAGCCATGCTGTGCTGTGCCCCCCAGGTACACCATGGTGGCCCAGGAGCTGGTGATGCGGTCTAGGGGGGTGCTGAAGGAGCGGGGATGGCGGCTGGCCAATGACAAGCTGGGCTCCGGCGATGACATCTCTGTCTTTGTGATCCCTCTGGGTGGCCCAGGCAATTACACGTGATGCCTGATGACCCTGCGGCAGCGGGGCTTGCGTTGCCTGGACCAGGATGAGCGGGACACTGCCGCTGCCCTGGGACCACCTTTCCTGAGAGCACTTGTTTCCTGAGCCAACTGTGAGAAGAGTAAGAAACCTGGAGCCTCTGTCTGTGTTCCTGCCCAGAGCATCCCCTCTGCCTGCTGCATCCCACCCTGGGTGGAGATGGAGAGGCCTTGGACAGAGAGGGGGACTGGGGTCAGGGATGTCTCTTGTGCTGCCACTTTTTTGATTGCTGTGAAAAGCCTGAAGGCTCCCTGGGTTCCCGGAGAGTCCTTTGCCCCTTGCCCCAGGCCTGGGCTGGTTCCAGCAGCGTGCAGCAGCTGTCGGACTGGCTGAGCCCTCATACTTGGAGGAGCATGTGTCCACCGCTGCAGTTGTCTCCTCCTGCCCTGCCCTGTGAGCTTGGACTCGTGACCCTGAAGCTGCTATCGGGGCTAGGACAAGCTGTGGCTTGGGGTGAAGCCATGCCAGTAGCCAGGCAGCACTCAGCCCAGCAAAAGTCCTGTTGTGGGTGATGTGGTGGTGGTGGTGAGCCCCACGGCCAACATCTCAGCTTTGTGCTTGTCCTCTCTGGCCCCTCACCCAGCCATAGTCTCTGGTTTGGGAGGACAGGGCAGCACTTGGTCACCAAGAGTCCCTGGGAAGGAAGGAGCTACTGCACTTGCACTGGCTGTGCCACGGGTTCTGCCCCCAACCCTCCTCATGCCTTGGATCACTGCTGTGTTTCTGGAGCCACTTATTTATTATGAACGGGAGAGCTGAGCTGGAAAACACCTAATCCTTTCTTGGTGTGGGGAATCTGTATGAATATATGTCTGTATTTTTGAGCAGGTCTAAGTTGGCCACTGCTGAGTGGCGGTTGTGCACAGAGCAGCCCTGTTCAGCCAAGCTTAATAGCTTAAACTGCTGCATGGATCTCCTTAGCTGAGGGCTGGAAACCCACAATAAAGCGGCTTGGTTGTGACTGGGCAAGGGGTGGGGGGGAAGAAAACTCCCTCCTTTTTCTGAAGAATCTCAAAGCTGGTGCTGAGCAGAGCTGCAGCAGCAGTTGATCTCTGCACAGATCTTCCTTTGCATCACACTTACCTCCTCAGAGCGTTACGTCCTCCCAGAACATGGGGGGTGGTCCTGTCCTGGCAGCGCGGTGATGGGGAGAGCTGGGCCATGGTCCCTGGTTTTGGACAGGCTCTGTGGCACCAGTGGTTTGTGTCCTGCTAGTGCTGGGTGCAGCCAGCTGCCGTCAAGTGTCACCTCTGGTGAACGTTGTTTGTCTCTTGTAATCAGCGAGATGTAAATAAACTGAGGTGTGCTTAATGAGAAGTGAAAGTTATCCAGTGAGGTTTTAACCTGTTGACATCTGTGCTGAAGGGAGGAGGGAGCGATGCTGGAGCCAGGAGCTGGTCCTTGGGAAGCACTGTGTGTTTAAATAAAGGTTTTGCCACTCGTGGTCTCACTTCAAAGTCTTTCTTGCAGAGCTCCTGCAAAGAAGACTTACCTAAAAGCCAATTAGCTCTGATTAACTTATGTAGGCAGGCTCGGTAGCAAATAGGTGCAGGCAAGGCCATGTGAGCTGCTGTCCCTGTGAGCTGCTGTCCCTCTGCCCTTGGCACTGCCCAGACCCCATGGAGTATTTCTCCCTCGCCCCTGGTGTTCCTGATGCTCACACACGTT
>NW_010403856.1:0-2077 GCF_000710305.1 Buceros rhinoceros silvestris
GTGTCTGTGGACCGGGGGCTTTGCTGTGCCTGGTGGCGGCAGTTCGGTTCGTTGTGCCCGTGACTGGAGCCGGAGCTGTTCGCTTCGGGGTTTTCCCCTCTGTTTCGGCTTTCCCCAGGGCGGTGCGGGGTCCCGGTACCCGTGCGGGGCTGGGGGCGAGCGCCCAGGGAGCTGCGGCCGCTTCTGCCGGAGGGCGCCAGACATTTTCAACTGTCAAGCCGAAAACTTGTTAAATAATTGTAATAAAACTTCATAATTTGCCTTTTTGAAGTTGCTCTTCAGACAAGAAGATAAACCTTGACACTTTCAGGCAGGGGACCCTGGTTCTCAGGTCAGTGTTGAGCTGAGTGCGACAGGTTCATTCTTGGAACTTTGTTACCTTTAAACTTACGATGCTTATTAATGTTTAGAAGTAACTGCTGTTACTTGTAAATGTTGTTATTGGTCGGTTTTAAGGTAACAAACTTTCGATGTTTCAAGTTTCGACTCCAGCTCAGAACTTTAACAACCCCACGACTGTCTTGTTCCATTCAGGGTGGACCTGTGTCAATGCAGGTAAGGTTTAAGGTAAGTGGGAAGAGTAGTTTGTGCCCCTATTGTTCACCTTTTTCTTCCCCCTTGCCCCACGATGTGTTCCACTTTCCCCCCTTATCCTCCCCCCAATTCGTGCACTTCCCCCACCTTGTTCCCTTCCTTCCTCCTCTTTTTCCATTTGCCTTTCTGCCTGCCTTTCCTTTTGCTTTTTTCTCTCCCTTTCCTGCATCCTGCCTTCCTGCCTGCCTTTTTGCTTTTTTCTCCCCCCTTCCTACTGTCGTCTTTTTTCCATCTGCCCTTGTTCCCTTTTCCCTGTGCCATTCCTTCTGCCAACCACATCCCTCCCCTTTCCTTTATCCCCGTCCCTTTTCTCTATCCCCTTCACGACTTCTCTTCCCCCTCCCTCTTTTGCCTTTTTTCCCTGTTCCTCCTCATGCCTTTTCTTTTCCTCTGTCCCCTTCCTTTCTTCCCTCCTTGTCCTTTTTTTCTCTGTCCCCTTCTTTCCATTTTTTCTCCTGCTTGACCTCCTTTTCCTTTCCTCACCCACCTCCCTTCCCTTTTGCCTTTTTAATTCCCCCTTGTCTCCTTTCTGCCTTTTCCCCGTCCTCTCTTTCTCCTTCTCCCCCTCCCCTCGGGGGATATTTTTGCCTTTTGTCTCTGTAAACCCTTGTCCATGCTCCCCTCTTGTCCCCTTCCTCCTTTCCTTTTGTGTCTGTCTGCTCTTGTCTTTTTCCTGCCCCTCCTTTGGCCTTTTCCCTGTTCTGCCTGCCCCTGCCTTGGCCTTTTCCCTTCTCTCTCTCCATCCTGTTCCGTCCCTCACCCTCCCCCCCTTTCTGCCTTTTGCATTATCTCCTTCCCCTTGTCCCCTTTTGCTGCCTTCCCTTTCTCACACCCTTCTTTCACCCCACTCCCCCCCTTTTGCCTTTTTTCTCCATACCCCTGTCTGTTCTCTCCCCGCCTTGTCCCTCTGTTCCTTTTTCTTGTCCCCTTCCTTCCTTTACTTTCCTCGCTCCCCTTTGCCTTTTTCCTGTTCTCCATCACCTTTCTTTCCTCACCCCCCTTCCCTTTTCCTTTATTCTGTCCCCTTCCTGCCTTTCTCCCCCCTTGTCCTCTCCCTTTCTTTACTTGCCCAACTTTGTTCCTGTCTTCCTTTTCCCTTTTCTCCACTCCCTCCCTTTTCTTGTGCTTTTTTACTTCCCCCCTTCCTTGTCCCCTTTCTGCCTTTTCTCTGTCCCACTTTGCCCTTCTCCTTGTCCCCTTAAGCCTTCACCCTTTTCTCCATCCCCTTCCTTCCTTCCCTCACCCCCCTTGTCCCCTTTTGCTTTTTTCCTTTCTCACACCCTTCCTTCACTCCACTCCTTCCACTTTTGCCTTTTCTTCCCTGTCTGCCCTTTTCTCCCCTTTTGTGGGGGTGGGGGGGAAGAGACACAGAACACAAGTACTTACAACAAAACAGTTCTACAGGAACTGAACAGTTTCAGCCAGCCTGACCTCCACCTACCTAACCCCCCTACTTCCCTCCCACCCATCCTGCTCCCCCCCA
>NW_010403857.1:0-8511 GCF_000710305.1 Buceros rhinoceros silvestris
GTGTCCCTTGGGTGGGCATGGCCAGGGCTGCCCCCCGAGCCATCCCATATGCCCTAGAGTTCCCACCTCTCAGTGAGATAGGACATCAGTCTCCCTCTTCTGCTGTGGGGCTGTGTTTTTTTAAATTAGACTCCGATCCTCTCCATTCCTTCTGCCATCCCCAGAGCACCAACCCCTCTACTAACCCCACAGCCTCTGGGGCTGATTGCTTAGACAGCTTCCAGGGATACCTTTACAGGCGTTGGAGTGTTGTGCATCTCCCATGTCGGCTGTCCAGCTCCTCCTCATGGTGACCTCTCCAATGTGTCCCATGGACTATGACCAGGAAATGTCCAGAAGTGTGGTCCAGGTTGGAAAAAACAGGGTCTCTTCTCTCTGCCTGCCTCAGACCACCTGGCATTGCAACACTGTTCTCCGTCAACAGCCAGTGACCTCGGCCTTTCTCCAAGTGCAGACCTCTGCCCTGTATAGCCAAATACACGTGGGCGGCCATGCACACGTGAGTGTGTCAGCCACTACTGATCCTGGCTGTTTGACTGTGTCCTGTCCTTTCCTTTCCAAGGAGACAGATCACCCTTGGCACTGCATTCATTATTTCCCCACCTTCTGCTTCACCTCTGGGTGTGCTGCACTTCCCAGCACCATGGGGCTGATGCCTGTGTTTGCTCCCAGAGCACCTCTGCCCTGGTCCTGAAGCTGAAGGTCCCTACTGGATCCAGAGCAGCCCAGTCTGTGTGACAAAAATTCCATGGGAGGGTTGTAGGAGTGAGTGGGGATCTCTGCAACCCCAACAGCTATGTCCACATCAGATAAGGTCTTTCCTCACATCCACCAGCAGCTCCCACTCTGCTGTCCCTAACCCTAACCTAACCCAGCACTGACTTTCCAGGCTCGTTTTCTTCATGTTCATCTGTGTAACATTTAACAGAACATTTAGCAGACATCATGAACACTCTTTACCTCAGTGGTGGAAAGATGTTCCACTGTCCCATTTGCCCAGAACATCTTGAACAAGACTGATGGTGTTGTGGAAAATCACCCCATAAGTTTAATATAGTAGAGACAGAGGAGAAATAGCAAGAGAAGGAGACAGATTGATGAACAAATGATATTTTCTGTCGCTCATGATATGGTGTGACTCCAGCAGCAAACTGGAGATTTGATACACATGTACATTTGAACATCAGCTCTTAAATGCAAGGAATCTATATGTTGTTTCCAAAACATATAATGGAACTTCAAATTAAAGCAGAGATAAATCCCTTCTTATAGTTTTGAAAGGTAAAAATGTTTGTAATATTTATGTTCTTGCTCATCCCATGTTGGCTTATTATTTGGTCAGATTGGAGAAGAGAAGGAGAGAAGCTGCTTTTTTGAGATGGGTTGTTGCAGCCCGTGGGCCCGCTGTGCAGCGGGGTGTCACAAGACGTGTTGCGTGAGGAAAACGGTGAAGATTACAACAGCCCCCAGGAGGCACCTCTGCCTCTCCCATTGCCACAGGGAGGGATGAGGGGCAACCCCACCACCCCCACACCAATGGGTTACTTTCTGATTGGCCAAGGGGAGGTGTGGCCATGGGAAGAAGTGTGTATCTCACCCACTGGCAACAGTGTAAAACCAGGAGTTCCAGGCAAAGTGGTATTCCCTGACCCTAAGGGCATCTGGGCACAAGTGATTCCTGTTGTGTTTGTTGCTGCCTGAAGACCAAGACCTCTCATCAGGCAAGTAACTGTGGGGTCTCTTCCAGGTTGGCCACTCATTCATTCTCTCTGTTCAAGTGCCATCACAGTGGAGCTGTCTAAATGACAAACTATTGAATATATCTGTTCACTTCATGACATTATCTGAGCTTTCTAGGGAATAAAAAGAAATTGAAAATATTAATTCCTTCCCATTAGAGCCTGGAATTTGATGAAGGTGGATCCAGTGCAGGAGGGATTGCAAAGTTTCAGTTCAGTTTGAAGAGGAACACCAGGATCTTGTATTCTGGGGAAATGGGAACTCTGTAATTTGCAGGGAGGAGCCACATTACATGCAGCAATACAGAGAATTTCCATTCTTTCAACCTCCAGTTAACTTGACAAGTCATGTTTTTCTGATCTCTTTGGCCACTTAGACACTTCTCTACCCTCTTTCCCCTAACTGGGGAGTGGCTGCACAGAATCATTTCATGACCATAGCTTTATTATTGCTCTTGCATTCAGTGTTGGCACAAGCATCTCTGAAGCGTGCAAACATTCTCTGCTTTGGCTTTTGGTAAGGAGGTGCAGAAGCAAGATAGCCGTTATCTGATGAGCATACTTGAAAGCATACATAGCGTATCCCTTTGATTCTGCCTCCCTAGAAACATACTAAGGTCTGCTTAGAGATGTGAGTGTCCTGTGTAAGGTCCAAGGTATTTGCAAAGGTGAGTTTTCTGACTATGTTCTTTAAATAACACCAGCTGATTTTTTACTTAAAACAGCACGAAACATCTGATGTAAGACCATAGAATCACTGAATCACAGATTGGTTTGGTTTGGAAGGGACATCTAAAGGCCATCCAGTCCAACTCCTTGCAGGGAGCAGGGACATCTGCAACTAGAGCAGGTTGATCAGAGCCCCAAGGGCCAACCTGACCTCCAATGGTGCCAGGGATGGGGCTTCTCCCACCTCTCGGGGCAACCTGGGCCACAGTCTCACCACCCTCACTGTAAATTTTTTTCCTTATTTGTAGTCTAAATCTTCCTCTTTTAGTTTAAAACCATTGTCCTATAGCAACAGGCCCTGCTAAAAAGATTGTGCCCATCTTTCCTATAGTCTGTGCCTGAGAAAAAGCATAAGGAAGATAACTGAACAATATACGTTTAGGCACTGCCTTGCTTGAAACTTCCTGCAGGCTACTCAGGAAGCTGCACAGGTAGTCGTGAACAGGCTACAGACAACACCATCTTCTCTTGTTCAGGATAACACATCTTCAGTTTCATATGGTGTCCTCGGGCTTCTGCATCACCTGGGTCCACCACGTCCTTTTTGCCTTAGTGTGTCCTCTCTGCAGCCCCATGAAGACCCGGCCAGGCATCATCCACAAAGATCCTATACCTGCTCTTCCCTCTCTTCCTCCTCTTGGTCCAGGGTGTGGCAGGGAAGAGGGGAGATGGGTGAGGTGTGGACCATGATCAGTGGGGTCTTCCATGTGCCAGTAAGTGGCACATTTTTTAGAGATGCTCAAACGAGGGAATGGTTTTGTGGCTTTGTGCCAGCATGAAAAGACATGCAATGGGGTTTACCACAGGACGATCTCACAACGCCCCTTCCTCTGAGAGCAAAGGGGCTGGTGTGAAGGAAATCATCTGGGATTAAGGGCTTGGCTCCTTCTGTGGGTTAGCGGGAAACTGAGCTCTGGGATCTCTTCTGGACATTTAGATGCTGCTCTGCAGGTGTCTCCAGATAAGCTCTCACTGCAATCACTGAAGTCTCAGCCTCTGCAGCCTACCCTGCTCACCCCCAAGATGGATGGGGAAGTCTGTAGTCTACTCACAGATACTTAACACCTTCTGAGGACCCCCGGACGTGTGTGATTGTGAGGTATCAAAACACTCTACACCCAGGCTGGAAGAGCTAGCCAAGGCTTTATAGAAGAGCTTCACCTTCTGCAGGAACAGTGGGAGAATAGAAAACATCCCTCTCTACCACAAGCAGCCAGGGATACCTATCCCTCAGGGCTTTAGCTAACAGTCCTTCTAGATAGTTAACTTGCTATTGAAGTTGCAATCACAGTCATTTTAACACCTGGCCCACAAGGTGGGCCTAGTGGAGTGCCAGCCCTTCTGGAGTTTGTTCCCTGTTAAGAAGTGCAAGGAAATAGCTGTAGAATGTATAAATACTGCAGTTTTGGCAAGCAAACAAACCCCCTCCTGAACAACACATCAGAAATGGGTGTATCCTAGCGGAGAAGTGGAGGCAGTGTGCCATGATGTAAGCTGTTCTCCACCTACTATCTTCTATGCATCCTCTCAGAGGGACAGGGAGGGGAGCAAAACTTGCACCCATTGCTGCAAAATTACAGAATAACAACTTCTAGAGAGAAAAGGCATAAATTGTTGCACTATTTAGGAAAATAGGTCCCCAGCTCTCTTGAGAAGCTCAGAGGCATCTTCCAGAAGCCAGAACATTGAGTCTTACATGCTGGTGTTTTAATGGATGGTGGTGTCCCACTCTGTAGCTATTTCTCTTTCACCAAAAAAAAAAAAAAAGATTTCTGCATAGTAGAAAAAAAACCAAAGTTTCTGGCCTCTGAAGCCATTCCCGCAGTGGGAAGCTGAGTTCTTCCAGCCAGCTTGTCTCTTGGAACTGGCGGTAAGGTCTTCAGCCCATGTCTGTCTGGACATCTGTGTGTCTCAAAGCTCAGGTTAAGGAGCAGTTGGCACTGCAAATTGTTGCCCTTCAGGGTTTGTGTCTCAAAGCCCAGATAGGATCATCACCCTCAGACATGCAACAGAAGCCCACGTTTCAGTGATGTGAATGCTAAGCAACAACAATTTATTCAAAAGGAGGGAAAGCAATGCAGAGTACACATGGATTTACATCATGAAGCTATGCATTAAAAATAAAAGGTGCATGGGGCTTTCTAGCAGGATTCAGTGGTTTTAGCGGTAAGGAGGCTTGAAGCAAATCCCAAGGTTTAGAAGAAATTTTCACCGCTCCTTAATGGACAGTCCATGAACTTTATACATACCATGGCCTGCATAAAGAAAAAACACAAACAAGGTTCAGAATTTTTTCTGCTGGTATTCCCTCCCTACTTACTCTCTGTCCCTGCATATTTGCCTCTTGGGTATAAATACTTTCCAAAATACTGAGTGTCATGCGTAGCCATGCTGGGACAGCCCTGTGCACTCGTACTTGTGAGTAAGAGCAAGCATTTTCCTACTGCTTCAAGAAAAGCAGGGAATTAAATTGACACCCCTAGATATTGAGGTGAATTAATTCCTTCCTGAGCAAAAAGAGAAGGCTAGCTTTCACATGATAATTTTTTTTACAGCACTGTTGCACTCTTTTCACTCATTTGATGACACTCAAGGAACCTGTGTTCACCCTGAACTCCTGTCCATTCCCATACAGCACAGCAGCACAGTTCTGCGAACACCAAACCTGGCGTTTATTTTGCTCCGGTGTAAGAGCTGTAAAGGGGTCCAACGGAGCTGGGACAGCACAAGGCTGTCATCTCTGACTGTAATTTATTCTGCTTGCTGAGGCAGATCATTGTGCACATCATGGGAGAAAGAACACGGTGGAGCTCAACCTACTTCAATGCTTGACTGTCCTCATGCCTAAATTTTTTTTTCCATATACTCAATCTGAACAGTCAGTAGTGCCTTGGGGTTAAGGATGGGGCAAAATATATTTGTCTGCTCATACTGAAGATAAGGCTTGGTGAATGTCAGACTCACGGTTTGCAGCATTTTCTGAAACCAAAGCAACTTCCAACTTCAATCAGATGGAAGGGACATCTTCTAAAGTGACAGGACCCATGTCTACAGAACAACATGTCCCGCCGGGGTGAAGACAAACCTGTGACAACAACAAGCAATTTCCTTCTCGCTCAGGCAATGCGGTCATAATGCCAGCAAGGTTTCCCATTCATTATGCTGCCTTCACCACCAACTTGCCTTAGGGACTGGTGCCCAGATTTGGCTGCGTTGAAAGGCAGTGCAAGACGTGAGAGTACAAAGCAGGCCTACACCTTGCAGAGGTGGCATCCTTAGCTCACAGGGAATTTCAATGGATGGCCTTACAGTCCAGATGAAGAATGATACGGACCTTCTGACTCATTGTCCTTTACCTTATGCTGTCCAGAGGCTTTAATGCTGGCGCCCATCCAAAAACTATTGGCCAGGCTTCATTTTCACCTGCGTATGCACCGCTGAGTGTGCGTGATCATGGCCACCACAGACACCATCTCAGATGTCTGAGACCAGAGCATTTAACATGCTCTCTTTATGAAGACACCAGAGGTGGAAAAATCACTTTTTTCAGAAGTCAGAATTTCTCCACCTTTGAAAGAGTTTTTACAGGGGAGCACAAGAACTGAGTTGTTTGACTAACTGGTGATCAGTTTCTAGGCACTTGAACCAGTAGTGGTTAAAAGGTGCTGGGAAGTTTACTTCAGGTTCACACCCGCCACCTGCCCCCCCTTCTAGCATCTATTTTCCAACTTACCCGGAGAGGCCTGGAATATCAAGAGGAGGAGAGAAAAGAGCAGGTAAAGGATCTTCATGATTGCAGATCTGCTGTGTCACTGTAAGGAAAAATACCAGGAGGGATGTATCACAGAATTGGTTTGGCTAGAAGAGAACTTTGAGACCTTTGGTGTATGACAGAGAGTCACTGGGGTCTACAGCCTTCTGTACTGTACAAATACTGTGCTAATCCAAATGGCATTTATATTGGGTTTTTTCTTCAAGTTTTCAAAAATAACCAGTAAGACCCATATAACAGCATGACTCCAGAAAAGAAAATACATATGGGACAGCCTGCTGCCAGCATGTGTGATCATTAAGCTATAATAGCAGTTTAATTGCTCAGTTGCTTTCACATTTTGCAAATAGTCCTCAGCCAAAATGCAATCAAGACTTTATTTTTAATTAATTTTTGATAAACTTACCTAATGAACAAAAACACAAAGTGAAATGAGGTGATCATACAGTCAAACTTACAAACTTCAGGGAAAAAAAGTGTTCATTTTGTACTGCTAAAATTTATCAAGAAATAACAGCTAAAACCAATGGCTCAAAATCTTCAGTGTTAGCCTACAGGCAGCAGTTCTAGAATGTGCAACCAAAGCAGTTCCCATCTGAGAAATGAAATTTAAACAGCAAACACTGAATACCTTAATTGAAAGAGAGTTAATAATTGAATCAATATCAGCAAAATGAGGTAAGATAACCTAGAAAAGGGCTGATGGATAAAGGAGTAGTTAATGCCATGTATCTTGGCATCGGAGAATCTTCTGATCTCTCACAAATTAAGTTCTCTTAAGCAAGGAAGGGAAATGGGGTTGTGCTGAAGAGGGTGGTCCAAGACAGCTTTAAAATTACTGTTAGAAACTTATACAGATTTCTATGTATTTGAAAATATCAGGAGAAACAAGCAGGCAAAGTTAACAAGTCCAAAAATGAAATAAAGTTCTTAATGTAAAAGACAGATAAAATAAAATATACTGGTTTCCATCAGAGAGCACCAATTTCTCTGAACCACAGACCTCCTAAAGCAACCTGACCCAGCCAGACTTTTTCCCAGGAGTTAGTAAGCAAACCATGTTTACCAAAGTATTCCGGGTATTATTACCTACTTGAACTACTTACTCAACCTCTGCAAATTCAGGAAAAATTAGATTAACCTTTTAACCTGCAAATTTAGGTTAATAATGCAGAAGTTGGGGGTGAGGGTTTTCTTGAGGAAAAGACAACAGCAGACATTGAAAGAAAGACCACAAAGAACCAAGAAGTTACCAGGTGAGCCCAGAAGCAAAACAAGACCTGCTCTTGGCCCCTTCCCTGCAGAGGACTTCAGCTCTGGAGCCCAGGGCCTCTTTTATAATTGGTTTCCTGAGGGGAGTGACAACTGCTTTGTCTTCTCAGCAAGCACACCCTGAGCCAATCAAATAATTACTCCATTTTCTTGCTGACTTCTAATCCAACCAGAATCAAGTTGCTTTTCATTTCCTGGTGAAAAAGCAAGGTTTTGCTCTGAACCCACCAAAGCTTTTCTGGAAAATCCCAGGTTATTCACGCAATACCTCTTGTGACACCCTGGTTTGTGTAAGGGACATTAAGCCACCGTGGTATGTGTCAAACTTCTTGGGACATACAATGAACCATCCCTGCTTAGGAGCAACATCATCCGTTGCAATACAGAGCGTCTGCGTGCTTCTCTGTGCTCCCAGCTAGTTTATGTTCTGTTCCATAAATGCAGAATGTAAGAACACATTGTGGACAAACAAAACTAAACCAAATGTCTACAGCTTAGTGGCCAGTGTCTACTAAGGATGCCTAAGTAAAACTCGCAGAAATCGGGTGAGTGCGTCTCGGTTCTGCCCCTGTCCACCCTTCCAGCTGATAGAAAATACAGTCAGTTTAGGGACAGCCGGTGCCAGAGGCTGCCTCTGGATCCTCAAGCTACAGAGCTCCTGACTGAGTGTCTTTCCATGACTCCAGCTGATCTTCTTGTACTTCTGGTCTCCACAGGACCTTCAGTTGATAATTCCACAAACATGTTATTCCTTAGGAGAGTGTTCGTTTTTCACTCACCCGCTCTCGGTCTGCCAGCCAATCACTTCTGCTTTTTCCACTGTGAGAAGCAGAAAATCAGCATTTAATTTTCACCTCTCTGCACCACTACTAATGTAGTGGTCTTTTCTTGCACTCCCTCCTGTCTGCCTGTTTTCCCACAACGAAAAGAGGGACTCTGTCCACCCCATCTGTCAGAGAAGTCTTCAAATGGATCCAGCTATTTCAGTGGATCATTCCT
>NW_010403857.1:8635-9779 GCF_000710305.1 Buceros rhinoceros silvestris
CTGCTGTGTACTTACCTTATTTTCCCAGTTCTATTCCACTCTTTTGGGAATGGGCTGGCTAGAATTGAATGCAATGTCCAAAACACATCTTGGATTTGTCGTGCCTAATCATATTTATTCTTTTCTTTTCAGCTCCTTTCCCCGCCCCCCTCAATTCATAGCATTTGCTTTGCCTTTTTGCCCTCAGGTGAACACCGGCGTTTGTAGAGTGGTATTCACAGTGAAGTCTACAATCGTGCATTAGTGCAGTTTAGAAGTAATCCCTGATGGTCCCTGGTGACTTCATGCTCATTCAGAGTCTCATGTGTGCAAACTAGATTCCTTAGGAGGAAAGTGAACTTGAGATTTTCTTTGAAGGTGCTCCAAAGACTATTCTGAAGGAACTCCAATGCCTGGTGGGGCATGAGCCAATGTGTGGTCCACACCACCTCGAAGTAGAGAGTACATAATTTTTTGTCTTTTGGAAACCTGGAGAGTTTGGTCTGGAGTTTAGCCATTTGAGGAGAGGCTGAAGGACCCATCTTTGTTCAGCTTGGAGAAGACATGTCTAAGGGTCATCTAATTGCTGCTCACAACTACTTAATGGTAGCTATAGAGAAGATGAAGCCACACTTGTCAGTGGAAGGCTGAGATGTAACGGACGCAAGTTACGAGAGAAATTCCAAACACATAAAAGGAAAAAGAAACCTCTCACAATGAAGGTTGTCAAACATTGAAATGGGAGCCCAGGGAATTTATAGAATCTTGATCCCCATGTAGATATATATTCAGGTATCAAATGGATATTCAAACTCAAATGGAAAAAGCCCTAAGCAGCCTGGTCTATCTGTGAAACAGCCTCGGTCTGGATGGACGGATGGACCAGATGGTCTCCAAAGACCCATTCCAACTTACATTGCTTTGTGGTTAGCAAAATCCAAGTAAAACTGAATTCATAAATCAATATAATGAAGATTTGAGATGCCTCAGCACAACCTCTAATGCCCAGTGATCCTTTACTATCCACTGATCTTCCATTGCACCGTCACTTGCTGACATACCCAATAACTACCCGAAGACACCAATACAAAGTACTTTTTCAGATCACGTTTTATTTTACATCTTGCTTCAGTTCACAAACACCGTTAATGTAATACTTTGATAT
>NW_010403858.1:0-2021 GCF_000710305.1 Buceros rhinoceros silvestris
CAGCCCGGCCGCCGCCAGCACCAGCCGGCGCTCCGAAACGGGCCGGGAAGTACCCACGGGGCTCGGCTTCTCACGTTTGGAGCCGGTGAGATTCGTCCTCCTCCTCGAACGAGACCCAGAGAAAGAAATCCCTTTGGACCTTTATCCGGAGACAAATAACCTGGACGCTGTCTGATTCACCGGTCCTACCTCTGCCAGGAGCTGCAGGGGCTGCACCATGTCCCCTCCTGCAAGTGCTGAAAAGCTCTACGGCAGAATACTCCTATTCCTCAAATGTGACACTGCATTAAAATGTTCAAATTCAAGCAAGTAGTGCATAATTTAAAGTGCCACTTTGTTTTAAACCCAAGGGAAAAAAAAACAACCTGTATTTAAGTAAATAAGTCTTTGAAATACCAAGGGTAGAAAAAAGGCAGCACTAATATTACTACTGCTACACAGAAGTCTAGGCTGCCTGTTTTTTCTTTTTTTTTTTTTCCAAGTATGAGCTGCACGGTTTGGAAACTGGTATAACTAAAACAAAATGAGTGACAGTCCTACTAGCTTCAAAGAATTTTGTGTCAGGACCTAGAAGTGTTTCTTTGAGAGCACATTGCTCTTTGTACAAGTGATACCTGTGCTACAGGCAGAAGCGGTGCTCTCCACCTCACCAGACAGTAGCTCAAGACACGTGTCACCAGACAGCACCCATGGCGATGCGATGCTGCGCAAATGGGGAGTTCATGGACCACTAAGCTCAAATGATAGTTACACCAACACTCCTTATGGAAGGCCATAAGGACCTCACAAACACCATGGCTCGTCAGAATTATACCCATTCAGTTTGCTCATGAAACAAGACAAAAGTATTCTACTTGCTTCTCACTATCTGTTGCTTTTTACCAGCAGAAACATTTGTAGAAGATGTAGGGAACTGCATGTGAGAATTCATCAGGACACTGAAAATCTTTTCCTCAAAAAAGAAAACAGCAAAAAACACCAAACTAAGAAAAAAAAACCCCAACCAACAAACCACAAACAAAAAACCAAATCCCAAGGCAGGATCAGGAAGGATTGGAAGAGGGAGGAGAAGTGCAGGAATACTTTCAATCCATAGGGCCTGTGGATGATCTGAACTGTGAAAGCACGCTGCAGGGTCACTGCAAGAGCAGGCACAGGACTCTAATACTCATTTGGCATGTGCAAATGTTGGTGCTTCTTGGATCTCACCTCAACAGGGGGATGTTTGAGTTTCACAACCCGTGAAGAACCAAGAACTGGCACTCTAACTTCTAGGCAATATAAACAGGTAGGAGCCAGGGATTAGCTCTGAGCTTAACTTCTCTGAAATAAATGGTGTCACCTCAGGTAGCACAATTCCAGAAGTGAGCCTGGCTGCATTATTTCAGACCATGTAATCTAGGCTATAGACTACAACACAGCACGTTACACCCTGTGACCTAGAAAACGATCTGTGTGTTCTGGCTCCGCACACGTGTTCAAGACAAGCGTCTGCATTAGCTGGAGGGACTTAGGGCATTGATTTGGCGTGTCAAATCCAGTGGAGTTGTGTGGAGTTGGGGTTTGTTTAGTTCACAAGTCTTATATTCTACTTGTTTAACTATCACTGGAACTGCTACTCCCACCCTAGAGGTATGTGAGATGTCTCGGCTGGTGTAACGTGCACTCCAAAGACGCAGAAGGCCCCCGCGCTATCCAGCTACCCCCGTTTCCTGGTTAAAAGCACATAAACTACACCAGCACGGGCTGCCTTGGTCATCAGCAGAGCGGGCGTTCAGCTCGAAGGGCATCCGGAGCAGCACAACTAACCGCGCTTTATCCACAAAAGACCGAAAACCGCACAAAGAAAAAAAACCCAATTCCACCATGTACCACTCAGTTTGATCTGACCCGAAAAGTTCAAGGATAAACACTGCTTGGCAAATAACGACATATTTTGAGTACTCATGATCGCTGATCTTGAGTGACGACGGTCCGGCACGGCCCTTGTGACGAAGGCCTCTCCCTGCTGACACAGGTAC
>NW_010403859.1:0-2614 GCF_000710305.1 Buceros rhinoceros silvestris
GGGCGCGTCCCCGCGCCTATCAGCCACCCGCGCCGACTTTGAAACGCTCCGAGTGACACCTTTCACTCTGCGTGTGCGACGGGCGATATTTGCGTGAGGCTCGTTCTGCTCCGCGATGTGCAGTCGCAGCTCGGCTGCTGTTTGTAAATGACGAAAAAAGCTGAGCTTGGGTTACAAATGCCAGTCGGTGACCTGCGATCAACAAGCCTCGGACGTTCCGTCCAGCCTGTGAATTTAAGCTGCTCGGCACCGATAACGTGGTATTTCTGTGATCGAGAGGTATTTGTAAATAGCCAGGGACGGGCAGGGGCTGCCCATATTTACACCGCGGCGTGCCCGCGTTTGGCCCCCCCGCCCAGGGGTTTACCTTGGTCTTTGTTAGTTACAGTCAAGCCTAACCCGGCCGCTCGTCTTCGACAAATCTGTAACTCTGCCGAGTAAGAGAGAAGAGATCGCAGCGAGGCAGGGAAGGATGACATCTGCTCCCATTTCTGATGTGGCAAAGTCGATGAATTTTTAAGATCTCAAACTCTCCCGGAGTGTGTTTGGGACAAGCGTTACATAATGTATGTGTGGTATGTGGATGTATCGTGTGCGGGAGCTTTCCTATCGAGAACGTTTATCTCTGAGTTGCAGAAAAGTATCGTATGTTTCCATCATAAGGCTGTTTTTAACTTCACCAAGGCGGGAGCAAACGGTGACCGGGAAAGGCTTGGATTCAGTATGTTGTCGCCCAGAAAGTTTTCTCAGATTTTGGGCATGTAGCCTGAAATCACAGCAGAAAGAAACACTTTTAGTGGGAAGCCAGTTCTTTTTTCTCTAAACTCTATGCGGGTAGTCACTGCTGGGTTTGGTTATTCTGAAAGTGCTGTTACGTGCTGAAGTTCTCTAGAGTCTGGAAAAACATACGTATAAAATGGCTCCCCCCAAATCACAAGTCACCACCTGCCAACCTCCATATTAAGCGAGAAGGTAGCCAGGTCTTTTGGGGGAGAGGTGTGAGGGGGAGGCAGCCCCAGCAGGGGCTGCTCTCTGGTCCCCCAGCCAAGAACACCCTATCAAATATGAGTGACAAAATACAGATTATGCAGCTTTTGCTCTTGCCCTCTGGGGGGTCTCTTGCTGACATCTAGTGCTTGTTACATGGTGTAAAATAAAGCGTGTGTTGATATTATAGTAATGCAAATAAGCTCTAGGCCTTGTTCTGTTACTGGCAGGACTTTCTTGAACTTTTTCTGGTGTCTTTGGGAGGCTGTGTCAGAGCTGCTTACAGGCAGAGGGCACTTGTGTGTATCTAATGGGCCATGGTACAAAAGTTGGGAGCTTTGCAAACTTATGGTTTGGAGCGCAGCCCATCAGCTGAAAGATAGTCTCCCAAATCTGCGGAAAGGCTTGTGGCCTTCAATTCCACCCCTGCATTTGTGTGCAAGAACCTTGAAAGCACGACTGGCTCCATGCGAGCTGGGAGGATCCAGTGGTGCAGATGAAGGGCAGAGTGAGGACTGCAGGGACTGATCTCAGTGCAGAGCAAATTGAGCTTTTGCATGGACAATACACTTAGAGTTTGAAACGTGTCTTTTCAGTGTGTTTGTAATAGTAGCTGAAGTAGCTTTGGTGCAGTGTTGTTCAGAAGGGCTAATTAGAAAACAATGTTAATACTAATGACCGACTTTTCTCCTGGACATTCTTGTCCAGCAGAAGCTGGTGAGTCAGTTACCATAACTTAGGTATCAAATGGCTTTTTATGAAATGCATCTGCTTTTGTACACTCAGCAAATTGTCTTGGCCATCAGTGGCTCCTCCAATCTGGGACAAAGTATTTAATATAAACAGAAAAGATGCCTACAGCTCTGGTTTCCTTTTTCTCTGATTTGTACCACTACAGCCAAAGGGGCTGCTCCTTGTTCTGTTTCTCTTCATAACCTGCGACATGGTGTTTGATTAAATGTTATTTAAGTAGCTCATTTTAATCTGAATTTAAGTTTAGCATAGATAGATGCAGCATGAAAAGTGTGCTTAAACTCCAGCCAGAGACAAGTCTTTCTCTGGTGCAAGAGTTACTCAGCTGAGGGAGTTTTTCAAACTGCTGGTAGTGTGATCAGTCAGTAGCACGTGGGTCCTAGTCCTGCAAAGACCTACCCATGTGCTTGTGCTTAAATTCACGTTCATGAACAGTGCTTTTGAAACCACAGAATTTCTTTTATATACCTAATAATAAACATGTATACTAGTCTTTGCAGGAGCCAGGCTGCACTCCTTACTGGACAATATATTTGTGCATGTGTATCCAGGTGAGTTACAAGAAGATGTCAGTAAAGGCTTAATTTTTATGCTGAGCAGATGCCACAAAGTCTTTAATGTCTAAGTCCATCATGAAATGTGGCGTGCCTTGGCCTGTAACACTTCATGGAGTTCCACTGGAACAGCTTCTGATCTGTGAAAACAAACCTTTACCCTGTAGGTGTTCCTTCTTTGAGGAGTACGCCTGTGGACAAGATTCTCTGAAATTTTATGTGAGAAGGTCTGGTTCCATTTTTTTAAATCTACTCGTTCACTATTCAGAGACTCTGTGAAGGCTGCTGATTCCACCTCTTAGATTGTTTAAAAAAAAAAA
>NW_010403860.1:0-696 GCF_000710305.1 Buceros rhinoceros silvestris
GAATGCATTAGTAACTACAAGTCTTGTACCTAGGTCATTATGATAAAAAGAGAATCTTGTATTTGAAACAAAAAATGGAACAAAATAAACACAGAATTAAAAAAAATAAAAGGCTGAAATAAAAAAAAAAAATCTGTTTTTCTGAAGTCCAGTAATTATTTTGAGGTGTGTTCTACATTCTAAGACATATACATGTCAAATACTCATGTCCTTGAAGGCTGTTAGCTGAATGTTTCATTTATCATCATGAGTCTAGATACTTAAAATACATTAAAATGAGAATAATAAAGGCACAAGAATGTAACTGCAACTAATAAGATAAAAGATATATTAAGCCAGGAGATTGGTATTTAAAAGCAGAACATGTTCTGGGATATGGTTTACATAGCTAACTGAAATCTTTTGTGTTCCACAGCTATTTTTCTGCTTGATATAGCTATGTTTTCCAAGCTTACTGTAACTTTGAAAAAACAATTTAAAATTTCCTCTCAAACTTCTACATATAAAACTAGTAAAATGTCATGAAATGAAGTTGACTACTTCTTTAAGCAAAGCCCTTTGAGAGCTGAAGTGTGTGGTAACACAGGCACACTCCCAGCAGCTCTAGTATTGCTTTTTCCAGAGTTACTGTATCTCCTTTAATGACAAGAATACCCACAAAAAAAAAAAAAAAAAAAAACCCAGCTTAAAAAAGAC
>NW_010403860.1:724-10623 GCF_000710305.1 Buceros rhinoceros silvestris
GAAAAAAAAACCCCCAAAAAAAAAAAAAAAAAAAAGCCCAGCTTCAGAACGAGCAGCAAATCTCAGAAAGAAAAATCACATGGCTAAGCACAGCTAAAGACTCACTCTCAGTTCTCTTTCTCTCTTTCTTCATCACTAGTGCATTGGAAACAAATTACTGCCAAAATAATAAGGACATTTCCTGCAGAGGCATGAGGAGTTTTTGCATCTAGTGCATGCAGTTCCCGTCAACACAAACCTTTAAGCATGTAAGATTAGAGAAACTAGTTACAATTCAAAGTAGGAAATGGAAAGAAGAAATGTAGAGCATTTTTGCCACATCCCTGTAGCAGTGACATCTCATATTTAAATGGTTCCTTATCATCTGGATTCTGAAAAGCTGCTCATTATAGCTTGTAATTGCACTTCAAGTATCTTGATGTTGTCCCTAGTAACAGTTCTTCACCCAGTGTGAGAGATGCCAATCAACATACAGAGTCGAGATACTTGCTTTATTCCAGTTTGCCCAGAAAAGGGTGCTAGGCAGCACATCCACAAGAATCACAGGTCTTATATACAAAAAAATAACTGAAGAAAAATCACACCGAAAATACCTGATTGGTTATCTACGATAATATAACACGTTAATTTGCGTGTGTCTTGACACTTGTCCCGCTTAGTATACTAACGTGGTTCTGCATTTACATGTGAAGTCTTCTTCTAGAAGTGTGTTTTTATTATTATAATGTATTCTAATCAGCTTTAGGTAATTTAAGGTTACATCTGGATTCTACCATCTGTCACTAGGTCTTTGATCAATTTTGCATTCTGTTACAGCTTCTACCCAAACCTTATAAAACAATGCTCGGGCCTAATGCCAACAATGGTCTAGAGACTAATTGTAGTATTCTCACCTTGGGGACCTTCCATTCTAGTCATCAAACAGGCTTTTCACAGTTGCCTAATTCTGTACTTTCCTGGTTTTTGTCAATTTTAATTTTTTCTCGACATCATTGATATTCTCAAAGAAAGAACTAGATACTTTTAATATGGTTTCAGCTTTTGTTTTTATACACCTGTACACTGAGACAGATAAAATCTCTGTAGATGTTGAGGATTTTTACATCCTTTTTTTTTTTCCACTAAGTAAAACCAGTTGTAGCACATTATATATCCACATACACTTAAGTTAATGTGTGCATTTGCATACTCACATGTGCATATATATACATACATCACTGTTAATATGAAAACTAGAATTAATGTGCCGGATTTTTAATAAAAAATTCAACTAGACTGTAAAAATAAGTTGCCTAGTCCAAATGATGCATGAGAACTTCAAACTTCAGAATTGATCATGGGTGTTGGTGTATTTTTCTAGCAGAAATTAGAACTATGAAAATATGCTAGCCTCTCTGGGAAACTTAGCGGCCGAAACCCAGCTGCAGTATTATCATGTGGGAAATTCTATCTCTACTAGCCTTGTTTGATTAGCTCTAACCAAAACACTAACCACGTGGGGACTAACCCCTTTTATCCAATAATAGTGCCTTAAGAGATGCATGCTGTCTGTGTAACAGAGACACTATCCAATCACCATGTAGCTAGTCGAGTGAACAAGAGTCTATAAATTGGGATGTATTGTAAACAATAAACGGGTCTCGCTGCACACCATATTGGTATATGAGTGATTCGTTCTGCTCCAGCGAAGAGCCTGCCGTGGGTTGCGACAATGGGAACTTCTCCAACAAAGATCTCTTCTTGGTCCTGAAGGAAGTATCCTGCTGCAGGAGGAGACATTACAGTTCCTACAGGACAATTGCTCCACGCCCAAATGTTTTTTTTCAAACACTTCTTTTTCAGACTCTATTGACCTGCTATCATAGTACAGCTCAGAGGTGATCCAAGGGACAGGATAGAGCAGTTGAGAAAAGCGGAAAGAATCCTGCTGAGCAGCCTCTAAAAGTGTCTTAGAAGGAGTTGCCACACTGGAAATTGACATTTTTATTTTGTAATCACAAGTGCTATCCAAAAGGAGAAAAAACCCTGCTGCTATTTTAGCACTTATGGGACAAAATTAACCAGTCCACATGTTCCCTGACTCTTCTCCAGAGAGCTGACACAAGAAAGAATGAATAGAACTACCCTGTAGGGAGAGCATAGCATAGCATAGCATAGGAATGTATAGCAACCAAACTGAGAAACTATATTCAGAGAGGAGTTTAAATATTTGGTAGTAAAAACAATTGAGACAGCTACACGGAGACTACAGAGGAGGTTTTAAAGAATCACTCATGCACAGCCACTCAGTGAGTGCTGTCTCTCCTGAACACTTTTGGAACTCGGTTCCTAGGGGGAAAAAAGGTGCAAATAAATAAAAATGCTGCCTACAAGAGAAAGTGTTAGGTTTCTCAGTATTCTCATTTCATTAAAAAGTGAAACTGATAAATCAAAACCACCTCAGTAATATTTTGCATATATACACATACACAGGAAACATTGTATCAACATGATATTGCTGTTCTAGCAGTCCAGAAGTTAATTTTTGCATGGAAAGACTACAGAAAATCACAATCAAAATTACTTTTAGAAAACCATTAGATTTAAAGGTAGAAAAATCAGCTGAATAGAACAATCACTAGATCCTTCTGTGAGGACATGGACAAGGATTGTGACTTTGCTCCTGACACTATTGCTAAAGAAATATTTGGAGGCCATGTAGGCATATCCTCAAGAGTGTGGTGAAAATTATTAGATAGGATTTCATAAACAGATCTGTTGAGATCAGGGAAGGTTTTGCTGGATATGCTCGGGAATAATTATCCTGTCGATCATGTTGGAAAGAGGAATTGCAGAGAAGCAATGCCTTTTACTAAAGAATCACTTCATCCATTTTGTTGATGGTTACTATTTCTTTTATTTAGCATATCACAGCTGTATTTTGTATTGCTTTCCTTAAAAAAATACAACAGATACCTTAGAAAAGATTGCTGCAAAAGTAAAGAAATTCTTAAACTTTTGTCTAAGACAGTAAAAAAGAAAGAATTTCTTGATCTTTAAAGTTGGAGAGAGGAAAACACCAGGGAAATCTGAAAGACTAAGGAGGTGAATTAGAGGTTTCCTCCTCAGTGCTCAGGAACAGACTTTTCCTTAAAGAGAATTTAATCTCTGAAAAGTGATTTTGTAAATGGTACTTCCACTGTTCTGATTCCCTGTGGGCATAATCTGAGTTTTATCTGCTCATTTTAGCAACTTGAGAAGAGATTCTGGAAGCACAAAAAGCAGTCAGCCATGAAGACTTAAATGACATTAGAAACACCTTTTTGAAAGTCTCTTCCCAGAATAAGTTCTTACTTTCTTCTGAAGTACCTTGGTATTGAGAATGCTCTGCTCTGACTCACACCTCAGTGTCAGAATCTTCGATGAACTTCACACTATAGGCAAAAGTTGTGTTTGCTCTTTTGCTGCCTTTGTTCTCATTCTTTGCAAACGTTTCCTCCTGCTTAACCGTTCTGAAGTTTTTCAGCTATTTTAGCAAGTAAAGGGTGTTTCCACCAAGTAGTGCTTTTTTAAGATGTACAGGTGCAATTCTATAAGAATGGCAACAGAGATGTAGGTGGAGACTGTGTTTACTTTGCAGAATCTCTATGACTGATATTAGCACAATTAGGAATGGAGAGAGTGAAAAATTCAGCAGTAGACAACATCAAACCAAAAATACTGCTTTAGCATATGTCCCTGCAGTTATTCAGCTGCCTTTGACTGGTCTAGATTTTCCTCAATTCTTCCTACAGTTGTTCCTGATTATCCTCTTCATGCCTTCAACTGAAAATATGTTTATGTGTAGTGACTGCATCTGTAACCTGCAGAAAGCTCGAAGGTTGCTTTGATTGTCTAGAAATGAGCACCTCTGTATGAGATGTCAGATTTGTCAGACAATTATGTAATTGCTTTAGAGATTTCCAGAGAGAACTGATTAACTTACTACTTACCCTTCTGTTGAAGAAATAGTACAGCTGAGTCAGGAATTCAGTATGAGAGGGAAAATTTCATAAGAGCTGCAATTACAAGTAACTGATTATACTCCCACAGCAGAGGGTGAGTGAATTAGCCCCTGGATCTCTTAAGACATCTTTGAGTAATCTTGCAATGCAGAAAATGTATTCCTCAGCTATTGATTTTGTCCTTATAGGTCACAAGGGCCTCACTCCAGGATAACTGCTGGTGCGATCACTGATAACTCAGAAGGAATGGCTCACAGGAACAAGTCTTACTAGTGTCCTGACTGTATTTAAGGTAGTACCCTCCAACAACAACCATTAAGGCTCCATGAAATGGAGCAGTACAGGAGCTATTAAATGTTTATTTTACTCAAGAATGCATTCTTTTCATGGAATCATAGATTTGAAAAATAATTCAGCATACAAGGGATCTCTGTAGAATGTGTAAACCTCAATTCTCTGTAGAATTTTGGCCAGAAGACTTTGGAAAACAGATTGCTTTGAATTTCCCTGCGCACAGTCACACAAAGTCACAAAAGCACTTCCTAAAGGATTTGCTAATCCCTTTACAGGCACTGAATATTTGTTTCTCCAAAATATCAACAGTTTAAGCTAGAGCTTCTGACACAAACATTTTCACATATTTAAAGCATGTTGTATTACTTCTCTGTTCTGCATGAGAAACACAACAGAGATCTTAATATAAATTTTGCTCAATAACATCTTTTACCCTTGAACTACTCTTGTCCTGTTCAGAGAAGACACACTGAGATAAATTTTGGTTTGCTCTTGAAATAAAGGGACTTCTAGTAAGGGACTTGATTTGGCTCATAGCTGAAACTTTCAAGTTAATTCCTTCTTTTTTTTTTTTTTTAATAAATACATGAAATTCCATCCTGAACATTCTGAAATTGGGACTATTATTTTAAAAATTAAAACAAACAAACAAAAGTTAAATCTTTCCATTCATCTGTATCTATTATTGATGTAATTATCACACATCTCAGGCTAAACAGTTCTGTAAAAACATAGAGAAATTAAGTAATTCCTTACATATTCCCAACAACAGCTGGTACCTCTGTAGACTGCTGTTAAACCTTGGCCCAAGGTTCCTCTCTACATTAGAAATAGGTTAAATACAGCAAAATATTTCAAGATTATAATATGTCCTACGTTTCTCAGATTTTTATGGGTTTTTTCATCATTTTTATGCACTGTCGAAAGGCATAAAAATATTACTGCAATAAGGTTCATATATGAACAGTAAACACATATGGTTAAGATAAATGTACAACAAGAGGTGCTATATGTTTTTCAGTTCTTGCTGTTGCTGCACTGTCTAGTTGTCAAATTCTGAATAAAACTTCAGCATTTTAGAAACACTACAAATGTCTTATGAGTGCTTTAGTATCTCACAGGATAGTTTTATAACCCAATAAAAGGAGTATTTACATTTTCTTGTTTGTATTTTTATGCTACATAAGTGCCCAGAGAGTGAATATAGGAGGCTCCGTATTTATTGTGATGAGGTCAAGAGAAAAGTAATCTCCCTGCAAAGTTGCTGTGCCTTTGCATATAACGGTTTCATAGGTGCCCTTTGTCTAACCTTGAGACAGACAGCTATTCCCTGTGCAAGCTAATTCAGCTGGGAGGTCCCTCAGCAAACTGTCAATTATGTTAAACGGTGTCAACCAATATGCATTGTGTGATTTTCCACACTGAATTATTGTCTACTAAATAGAGTCAGCTGCAAATATTGAACTCTTGCCATACACTCTAAGGGAAGCAATGTCAAAAATTTATGTATTCTTTTAACAGCAGCCAACTGGCCTCTTGCAAAGATGTGGAGGGTTATAAAAGTTATCCCAAAGTATTGCACATAGCATAAAGCTTTATGAAAGCAACAAATACACTATTTTTCATTTACTATATTAACAACCCATTTAGTACACAGCTGCCATTGAGAACAAGTCATTTAAATGCTTAACAGAAATATCTCCATATTTTCATTATACTGCAAGCCAGATCACGTGTTTCTGTCTCAGGAAAATTAACCAAGGAAGGGTCTGATGCCCAGTTCAAGTAAATTACCATCAGGCTATCAAATGGTGAAATTCAGTCTACAGCAGCTGAGGATATGTCTTGGGATTTTCTGTCTCCCCTAGAAGCATAAATTCTGTTGATAGAGTATACATAGCTATTGAATTGAAGTGTTACAGTTATAGTATTCTATCTGTGGAAAATCCTTAGGTTTTGGTTTTCTTTTTTTTTTCAAAAAATTAATATAGCAGTTACACAATTCTACTGACTTCACTTTAAGATGAAAAAGTCATAAAAATACTCAGCAAACAAAACCGTAAAAATCATAAAACTGTAAATATGGGTTTAGAAATAGTAATAGATATAATTCTATAAAACTGTAGTGTGTATTAAATGTCTTACTGTTTTGTTTAGGTTTTTTCCCAAATTGTCTACTTTATTCTGTTCTTTGCAAAATACTAAGTAGAAATTTATTACTATCCTTATAGATATCTTCTTACAGAATGGTTAGGCAAAATGTGCCTTGAAACTATTATGTTGTTTCCCTGCTCAATGAAACAAATATTTAAACTAACTTTTTAATGTATTTCACTAACGTGTAAGAAGTAATTAATTAACTACACTATTAGCATCCAGAACACAATTTCTCAATGTTTCTATTAAGAGGAAAATTATTAATATGCTTATACATGACCTACTTGAAAGGAAACTATTGAAACCACTAAGGATGACAATATTCTTTTGTGGTGTAAACAAAGGCAATTCAGTTGTTCTAACTTGTTAGCAACTAATTTAACACGAACACTACTTAGGCTACTTTCAGAGCAATATGTGGTTTATAAACACATTCAGCCATGCAGAACAGGAAATGTCAAAGGAAAAGGCTAATGGTTTCATAGGAAACCTTAACAGGAACACTATATAATAAGCACCATGAGGCTTGACAGATCTAATCTGTTGTAGGTAACCTTGAAACCTGCAAGGACAGGCTGGTATATTAGAATGTTTTATTTGAGTAGTCACGAAATAAACTGTTCAGACTTCATGGGTGTATTTGCTTAAAATGAGTTTATCAGAACAAGCCTCAAACAGGTAACTTAAAGTAGTATCTTTGAGTAGTTTTAGCCAGGGTGAAATCTGTTTTTCTTTAGCCTTAGTTTGAACCATTTTTATTTCCTTCTTTTATGCATGATGCAGATTTCAATAGATGTTACAAAAAGCCCTATAAATGAAATTTTTACTTGTGCTCTGAGGTATAATCCTTTGATATATAAAATTATTTTTTTATTAAAGCCATAAATAAAATATGTTTGAAAGATCTCCCCACCTTTTTTCTCAATAGCACTTTGGATTTTTTTAAAAAATAAATTAATTTTCCTCCCTTCCCTGATACCTCATTAAACTGCAAGGTGTTTCTCTTCATAGACAAACTTATCAAAGCAGTTTCAAATGACTTACGTTAATTCCACAAAAGGTTTTAGATATGGCAGCACCTAATTCTTGGGCACATTATCCCTTTATGAAATCTGCTGCCCAGGTTGTATGTTGCTCAGGTATTAAGCTGCCAAGGATCAATGTTTATCTATACAAGGAGAAATAAAGTTCCTAAGAGTTCCTGTGAACATGAATAACTGGATGTGGTAGAAAAACCCAAACCAATTCTGTGTCTCTCCAGGACTTAATGCAGTACTCTGTTGGGGTACTTCTCAATATTTCTGCACAGTACCAACATATATCCTAGAAAACTCTCCTGTCTAATCATTCACAGGAATGATTAAGTTAAGCAATGTGAAGTGGGAGGCAATAAATTGTCAAGGGGAAGGAAAGGACTTATTGTCTTCCTTCTTACAGTTGTTGGTTCCTAATTGTGGGCAAGAGGTGGGTATTCATCTGTTTCTATTCTCGGGTCAGACTCCTTTCCTAGACTCCTGAAAAAAATAAGGCTGAGGCCTTTCTTAAACGTAGTAACAGACTGGTTAGAAAAACCAGTATGTTAAGGGTCGAGGGACTGAGATAATAACAACTCCTCAAATTACCTTAACAAATCCTTCTGTCTTGTTATAGACAGAGGGGATTTAAAGGGCAAGGAAGAAATTCACACCTCGGTCTGCATTCAGAAAAACTGAAACAAACTTTTAATAAACAATAAAACTACTTTATACATATGCACAAACCGAGAGAAAAAGGGAAAAAAACGAAGAAGTGAAGGTTTACACAAGCTGCTCCTTTTCCAGGTCAGTTCAGCAGGCAGCTGGTTCTGGGCAGGCAGCCAACAGCGAGGTGGGAGTGAAGGCTTTGCTTCGCTCTGGCCTAGTCGGAGTCCTCTCACACCGGGAAAGGGGGGGCGGCCTCCATGCAGCGAGAAGCAAAATCTGACAGCAGAAAAGGCTCCCTGCACGAAACAGCTGGGAGAGCTCAGTTATCACGCCCAATTCTAGACGAAGACTCACGGCAGTAATGGCTCAGAGTCTGTGATTCTTCAGGCGATTTGGACGATGCAGCCCTCAGGTTCCGGTCTGGGTTCGGCCTAGTCGGGCCTAGCAGGCCTGGTTTTGGCCTGGTCCCTCGGCAGAGCAGATTCGTGGGAGTCCTCTCTTCATGAAGTCCGGAAGTCCAAGAGAGAGAACACTCCTCCGGCCTGCTGCTTTTAAAGACTCCCGACATAACGTTTCACCTGACCCCCTTAACCAATTAAATGCGGAATTATTGTATTTGCATGGAATAATTCTATTTGTCCATTACCCAAAACAAGGAAGTTTTAGCTCAAACCAGGACACAGTACTCATGTGGAATAGCAAAAAAGAAGTATATATTCTATTGCCATGTTTGGAACAGAGATCTCAGCAAAACATTTTTTAAACTATTGCTTTTCTTGAAGCTGTTCCACTGGAATATATGCACACAGCAAAACCAGGAAATTAGTCCAGATCTTTATCTGGTCATTATCTAAACCAGCAGACCGTAGAATCACTCATACTTTCCCCAGTAAGACCACTCCAACCTAACCCAGTTTGTACTCTTCTTTTTGGAAAAGTTACATAGCTTCATTAGAAGACATTTACCTCATAGTACCTTAGAGATTGCTGCTGAATAGATCATCTGTCAGATGGGATAGATGTCCTCTCTGTTGTTCCAAATAAGGCAGAGAAGAAAGAAAACTTAGAGGTGAAATACATTGGCCCTTGTTATGCCCTTGTGTTTCTAAACATAAGCTAGACCCTCACACCTGTCTTTAGAAGTCACAGCAAAGAAAACCTACTCTAATTTCAATGGAGCAATTTGCATTAATTCAAAGGTCATTATCTAACCTGAATCAGATTAATTGTTTTCTAAAATTGAAAAGAAATCTACTGGTTATAAAAGGATATTATCTCCCAGTGACTAGTTCCTAGTAAGTACTGGATGCATATAGCTAGAGCAGATGAATCCTAATTTGTTTTTTCTATACAGGATCTCATTCTCTACCTAACAGACTATTAAGATGTTAGCGGTTTGAAGAGGGGGGCTGTCTCCCACCGAAAGGAAAGTGCGACGAGATAGCGTGTTGGCTGGGAAGCCAGCCAAAACACACACAGAAAACTTTTGATGCTCGTTAATGTGCTGATAAGCCGTTAGCGAGCTCATTAAATGTTTAGTCGGGCATTAGGAAATGATAACACACACAAGCTACATATATGAGCGATAGGAACAGAAAAGTTTAATAATGCAGACGCCCTTGAAGTTCAACTGGACTGGGAAAGGGAGAGAAAGAGATAGAAGGGAGAATAATTCCCGTTTGGGCCGATCCCCACCGCTTACAAACTTCGCCCCACAATGGCTCACCACGCCAGGGGTGGGGGCGGGGGAAGGAAAAAGTCCGCCCGTAAATCTGTCCGTTGC
>NW_010403861.1:0-338 GCF_000710305.1 Buceros rhinoceros silvestris
TAATCATTATATATATTTATATAAAATGAAAGAATGAGAGCTTATTGAAGAGAACTAGTTTCATAGAACAAACGAGAACAGCTCTACTTGGATGTAGAAATGCTCTGACAAAGCCAGAACAAAATAGCAGAATTAAGAAATAAGTTCTAGCTAATATTTTATCTCAAAGAAGACAGAAGAACCTAACAACTTATTCTTTTTTGTCATGCTTTTTTAGAATTCTCATGGTCTGAAATGTGGTGCTTCTGCTGGCAGAGAGTCAGAGGAGGTTTAGACCGGACATTAGGAAAAACTTCTTCACTGGAAGTGTTGCCAAGCATTGGAACAGGCTGGACCGC
>NW_010403861.1:432-9780 GCF_000710305.1 Buceros rhinoceros silvestris
CTGCCCAGGGAGGTGGTGGAGTCACCATCCCTGGAGGTATTTAAAAACCATAGAGATGAGGTGCTGAGGGACATGGCTTGGAGGTGGACTTGGCAGCGTTAGGCTGCTTGTACTCCATGATCTCAAAGGTCTTTTCCAACCGAAACGGTTTTGTGGCTTCTCCAAGCATCCACCGGAGGGCAGCACATCCCAGACCTTGCCATGTCTCAAGGCCGTTCAAAAAGGGCGGCGGCGGCGGGGAGAAAGAAACTTCAGCCTTCCGTTGGCCGTTCATCACATCGATGCCCGTATTTTTCACACAATGTCGTGTACAAAGCAGACGTCTCGGGGAAATCCATGCAATGTTTTGTTTTCCAGGCTTCTGGACACCATTACTTGAGGTCCATGATACAGATAGCTGAAGGGATGTTGTTATGATACTGCTGATTCATCCTCAGCTGCTGAAACAAACACTGTTTGAATCCTTACCCTGTTAAGTTATGCTCAGTGTTTACCAGATCGGCTGAGATAGCAAAGAATAAAGGCGGTTTTAAAGTCTCGTCTGTCCCAACTGACTGACATTTCATCTCTTGGAAGACGCCTTATTATGTGACTCATGTTGGTAGAACAGCATCTTAGGCGCACGTGAGTTAATAGGATCCTCTGCAGCTTAACTAACATGACAAGGGCAATATTGTCTGCTCCTTTACGTACAATTCCATAGCACCTGGTACAAGAGTCTTGGTCTAAATTTCAGCTGAAGTAATACAAAAAATGTATAAGAGGTCCAACTTCTGCAACAAAGTCCGCTGTAGTGATGGACTGCTATGAAAATTCTAGCTGCTACCTATGTTTAGTAGCAATTTTTTCAAGTTTTCCCCCAAAACTGACCACTTAATTTCTTTAACTTAATGGCATTTTGTGCTTTAAGCAAAAAAGGCTCACTTTGTATATTGGTCAGAAGGTCTTGAAGGAGGCCTGTCTCAAAGTGCTAGAGAAACTGACTGAGCAGTTCAACCTTGCCACACTTCCAGCAATGTGAAGGGCCCAAACTTGTGTTTCAAAGATTGCTAACTTGTAAGGATTTTCCAAGTTCTGATGCAGCAGGGAAAACAGGAGCACTGGCATCTGAACCTAATGGTTAAATACGTTAAGCCAAGTCTTTTGAATTTAGCATTCAACAGTTTTCACAAAATTAAATTGGTCCTGAATCCCAGAACTCAGCTAAAGTAATAAATTTAGGTATGGTGAGGTGGTTGCTTTCTCAAATTTATCTTTCATATGTAGAAGTAGTATTTGTTTCCATATTTAAAATAAGTAATATTCCCAGCACTCGCATTAAACTGTCCTCTCTTTTTTTAAGAACCTGAAGTATCTCATACTGACTTACAATTTGGAAGCTTCTCACTCATTTTGTAAATGCATATAACACATCCCAAATTCGTGATAGAAGTCGTGTGTGGCTGGTCTAACTGCTAACATATTCTCATTCATTAGAAGAAAGAATTAGTGCCTTTTTAGGCTAATTTGTTATATAACCTAGCTCCATCTTATTCGTGAAGTAGGAATGGTAGTCAGGAATTTCAAAACAGATTAGTGAGAGGCAGTTCAGCTGAAGAGGAGAAAATTATTTGGCAGAACTTGGATGCACAAATCACAGTACTAACTGTAGTGTGAAAATCAGCTGACCTCAGCTCTGTTTTTGTCCTTTGGAATTTTCTACCCTAGTTGCAGTAGATAAGTCACTAATGAACCTGTATCTTGGTCAGCTCAAAGCAGAGATGAAAAACATGAAATTGAGTTCAGCTTTCCCTTGGGATATAGCCAGTACTTTCCAAAGTAGATTTATGCAAGTCATAAAAATAAAACCTTACATGTGGCAGTTCAAAAAGGCACATATGCATTATAATTTCCTTATATATGAATTTAGGGCCCTGATGATTTTTTTGTCAAGAGGAAAAAACACTAAATTACTGAAGAGACATATAAGCCTTTGTCACAGTCTTGTTTACTAACAAGAAATGGACGAAAGCCTGTTTTTCTGATCACAAGCCTGTTTTTATGGACAGCAGATGAGAGAATCTCTTTTCTCACAATCCCTCTCATTATCTTCTGCTGTCCTTTGCTTCCCCAGAATTACACAACTATACTGTGCTAACAGTCCCGCTTTTCAAGCAAAAGCACGAGAAGACATGCTGATGTCTGCAGCAGTTCAGTGTCCAGCCCTGTACTCTATGCCAGTGCAGTAGTTTAGGCAGGACACCAACACACCTCTTGGCCACGGATAATTTGGAGTCTCTCAGGCAGGAGGTACCATCCTTACTCCCAGCCCACTGCCATGCTGCCGCTTCACAGTCTGACGTGTTGTGCCTGTAAGCCCTATGGAGAGAATTAGTATGAACCTTGTCTTTTGCAAATATTTATTGAGGATAAGAGCTGAGAAATTGGTGTGCCATCTTCAATATAATGTATGATAGGTGAAGAAATACAGCCCAAATATCTCACAGTCCTAACTTTATTCCTAAAGGCTGAGTCCAGACAGCATGAGGATTGGGGAAGAGGATGTGGCTATTTGACTGCTCCCACACTGTGTGACTAACACTGGATTGCATCAGGGGAGTCTAGGAAGCTGGAAATACTTGAGTGAGAATTTCCTATATTACTCACAGTATGCAGTATTAAACAAATGCATAAGACACTTCAGTCATTTGGGGTGAGCTGTATGACTCTTGTCTAACTACATTTTTTTATGATTAAACATCTCAAATAATGTGCCAAGGAACTCCTCATAGCAGCCATGCTGTACACATTTATTATTTACTTTGATTCTCATTCAAAACAAATGACTTTTTCTTTTCTTTGCCCAGTAGGCTGCACTATAACGATTTACTTGTCAGATAGTACCTACTTTATATGCTTGGCACTATTTTGAAAAGGCATCATAGCCAATTAGTTTGATCCTGGAGTTCAGATTATACCGGCTTTATTGCCTCTAAAGATCTAATCTTAGCAGGTGCTGAGAGCACTCCACTTTTAAATGACCTCATACAAAGAAAACTGAATGCAACTGCAGAGTGAAGCAGACAATAGATAACTCTAGCATTTATTAGCAGTATCCATAAACAAATTAATATTCATTTATTTGGATGTTGTTCATACTGCCAAGGCTGATTTTCAGTTGTATCTCTGTATCTTTGACTTCTTTATATATATTTTATCTTGTGAAAGCTTGTGGACAAAAATGGCTCTTTTTTTCCCCTGTGGAATCAACACATTAATAATGATAATGGGTATGACAATGAAAGTGTTTTCTGACATATTCCAGAAGTACCTTCTTTGTCTTTAAATTTGGGTAGAGATACTCTGGTATAACAGACCTTTTTGTCTTATTTTTCCCGTGTTTTCTAGAAGGCAAATTTCTGCTTGAGATGTAGAAGCAGCATGTTTTATTATGGATTCCTCAAGCTACCAGAGAAGTGATTCTGTGACATTTTTGCTGGCAGGGGCTACAGATAGTTGAGAACTGATGTCTTCACCTTCTGGAAGGATATTGGGAATAAATTTTTCGGATGAATCACTGGCCAACCTCAAACTGCACATTAGGAAAGGAAACTGAAGAGAATGAGAAAAAAAGGTCCAGAATGAAAGTGTGCTGAAAGACAAAATTTCCTTTGGTCTTTTGATCTAACAACTTACCTGAGGATTTGAGTCTATAAGGTGCAGAGCAGATCCTTCTGTATTGTAAAGACAAGTTAAAAGGAAAAGAGCTTATACTTCTTGATCCCAAAATGGGTCTTTCACAATCACGTAAGCAAAAGTGTTTAAACTGATCAGGTTAATTTTGGTAGCACCAAACTGGGGAGGAACATCACACTTAAACCAGACTGCAGTTCTGAGGGTGAAAAATTTTCTGGGTTTTCTATGGTGAAAAATTATCTGGGGACTGCAATCAGCAACAGGAGTTTGTTTGAAGGGGGTGACCCTCTGGAGGTGTCTCAGTTGAAATCAGGGCTGCAGTCTAACAAGTAAAGCAACGGTGATTACATAAAACAACACAGTAAGTAGTTTCCTACTGGAGGTCTTCTGATTTCTAGTGTGTTAACCTCCACAGCAAGAATAAAGGTGTTTACAGACAAGTGCTGAATTGACTAGAAATGCAAGACTTTGCGAGAGTGCTGAACAAACAGAAGCTAGCATTGATGAAATGCTTGCTTGGTGTAAAATTCTTTTGCCTCTGTGCAAGGTGAGATGTGAAAAATCAAATAGCACAAATGAAAGAAAGACCTGGGATGCTTGTAAGAAATGAGGATCTGTGTAAGAATACACTGAAGTCTGTTTCCTGTGTTTTGTGTGTAAAATTATGTGATTTAGAGTTTCAAGGTCTGGGTTCTTAATTGCATCTTTATGACTTGTCTTTGCAATACTAGATGTGTACAGTGGTGTCTAAGCATTTGTAAACAACAGGAGTGAATGGTCTTGAAATCCCAAAGCACTATTTATTTATTTATTCTGTTAGTAGCATTCTAGCAGACATGCATCAGTTACTAGCAAGTCAGAATTGTCACGTGTGAACCTTTAATGCTCCGAGGGCTATTAGAGCAACAAACATTTGTGTTGAAAGCTCTGGGGAGGCAAATACACATCTTTAGTTGCTCCGTCTACTTGAAGTCCACCTGGGAAATTTTCTTGGAAAGTCTCAGACAAAAAGCTCACAATCAATAAGAATAAGATACAAGGTCCACCAAGAGCCAAGAATGCAATACCATCTAAAAGCAGAGAGTAATCCTCATTCTTCGTCATTTAAAAACCAGGTGATGACTGGAAAACATCCTGTTTAGAAGAACATTGCTTATCCTACTCTATGCTGTATATATATTTTTTTATTTTATTTTCCTTTTTCTGTAACTCAGGATGTCTCTGACATTCTGGATTCTTTATTCAAGCTTTTTATTTCCTCTCCAAACTCTTCGAAAACATTTATTTTCCATAAAAAATATTTCTTATATGATCTTTTCTAACTATACTTTCAGTGTGCTTAGCACAGGCTTTGTTCTGAACACAAATTAGGAACCACCTACTGCGTAATCACCTGTTTCCTGTCTTCTAATCAAGGTTTATTCCGGTTAACCGTAGTATGGCTTTCAGCACTAGTTACTTGTTCTACCTTTTAACACTGAGTACCACTTTGATCCAATCTTTTGACAGTTTTTTTGTGGAACATCTCCAACTCCCTTTTCAAAGTTAATTTCTCTGACTGGGAATATTGTTTTAAGATTATATCTGTATTTTCTATTCCACCTCCCCCATCTTTAGCTTATTCGTCATCTTCCTGTGTTTTGAAGTCCACCAAAAGCCTTCATTCAGCAGAGTATGTGAACAGAATCTTTGTTCAGCAAAATGCTTAATTATGTTTTTCAGTCATGTTTGTACAAGTGAGTTAGGAGCACATGTAGTTCTGCACTGGGACTAGTTCATGTCCTTGTGGAGAGCAAGAATTAAGCACAATCTTACTCATCGGTCTCTGCAACTCTCCCCTTCCTCCTAACACTCCCCCTCCCCCAGTTGTGGACAGTGTTCCAACAACTGCATGACTTGAACACAGGACAGCTGTATCATCAACCCCTTCTGTAAAATGTTGTACTCTGGTTATTGCTAGCAGTTTGGAACAGATGGCCAGTTAGCAAGGGTAGCACTCAAAATTCACTGTAGCACTATTTTTGATTTCCATTTGAGTCACAAATGTGTTTGTGTTTGCAGTGTTTCTCTCTCTTAAAAAAAAAAAATCTTTTTTATGTAGTGCTGTGTATGTAGTGACTCTACAAGGAAATGCCTGTTGGTTGGGTAAAAGATGTTTTTAAATATGGACTCAATTTTATCAGGCACGAGGCTCCAGCTGACACTTAGGAGTTGTCAGTTAAAATCAGCATAGGCTGTGTAGAGAAGGTCTTTGCAGAAAATGGGTTTATATACACCCATTGCTGCCAAGTGAGGGTCATGCCAGCAACTCTATATACTGTACATTTTGGGAGGGGGGGGAGTTAGGCTGTCTGCGCTGTAATGTCAAAAAAAAAAAAGATTAACATGTTGCTGTCACTTTGTCTGCACTCACTTCCTCAGGATGAGGAAGAGAAAAGAATAGGTAGCAGCACAGAGCAAAGAAAGAAAACGACCATGCTCTGTCTTCTCAAATGTCCTGTTTTGTCGGCTGGCCTGTGTATGGAGTTGTTCTTGGGATATCCTTTGATCCTGATGCTTTTTCACTCAAGTACATCCAGCCAAGGTTGCATCTCCTACTCTGAATAGCTATAGTGCACCTCAAGAGCTAACGTGTCAGGGATTTGGAATGAATATGAAACAGCAGGCCCTAAGACTCCCAATTTTAGCAATATATGCAGCTTTAGAATACTCCTGTCTTGAGCAGAAACTAAATTGATATTCCTCTCCAGCTGATGCTGGATTTAACTTTTATGATTATCAAATTACATTGATAAATTAAGAATACCTTTGCTAGTTTCTTACTGTCCAAAGCTGTCTGGAAGGAGCAGGGGTCTTGCCTGAGCCAGAGGCAGAGGATATGGGCAGGTCCTTCCAGTGCAGGGAGAGTTGTGCCTGCCCAGAGATCCAGCAGAGGGAAGTGTTGTTCTAAAATACCCACCCCTGTGTCGTTAACTGCAAGCCACATTACTGCTCCCGGGAGTCAATGATCTGGAGCATCTGTAAATGTGATTTATACATTGTTGGAAGGAGACAAAGAAGCTTTAGTAAATGCCAGAAAGAGCAATTGTGGTAATAATCAGGATGAAATGAAATTACATGGAGAACGATGAGGCTTACATGGGTTTTATTCTCTTTCAGAGAATAAATGGTAGTATGGTATTTTGGAGGGTTGTGGTCTGCTGGCTTATGCTTCAGCTAACTATAAAGCTGTAGTTTTTCACATCAAAAGATGGGATCTTGAGAAGCAGTCAGAAGCGCACTTGGTGATCACAAGGCAAGTTGCCATAGGGTGCTTTATTCAAAGAACTGGCTCAGCTTCAGTGGCTGCTGCCTACACGATTGCCAGTCAAGGTGCTGCTGCTCCTACAACTCCAAGCGCTTCTGGAGGGAGAGCTGCACCAGCAGAAACTACCTCAAACTCAAAGAACGTTCAATAGGAAACATTTTAAAGTGAAATTTTGACTATAAACATCACCCTCTTAAACATACAGGACTCTGCTCCCTTTCTTAATGCGTGAGGTTTCCCAAAATCATACAAGTGAAGGCACTGAAGTAAATGCTCAGGACTGAGCCTAACATTTGAAACTGTTACTTCTTTTGAGATTCAAAGCAGGTTTTGTAACATCTAAATATCATGTTAAAAAAGATCAGGGGATGGCATGATGTGTGATATGAAACTCAACTTGCCCTGTATTGCCAAGCTGTTGTTTTTTAGTATCTTATAAATGGCTGCAACAAACAATTAGAAAGGGTGTTAGAGCTTGAAAAAACATTTTCCAGACAACGTTGAAAAAGACTGGAAGAAATTAATTCTAAAATAATTGCACTAAGATAACATCAAAGAAGGACTTAATTTGTATAGAGTCAGGAGCTGCACAGCTGAAAAGAGCGTTGTTTTTGAGTAGGTGGTTAACAAAATATTCCCTTTGCTCGGAAATTTGTGGGGCGTGATTGATGAGTTGAGAGCTCCCCTTGTGCTTCCCCAGAAGCTACTCAGTGGCAGAGTAAATAAGAACAAAACCTAGACCTAGAAAGTTGGGTTGCCATCTTTCGCTCAAGTGGTTATCAACCTTATGACTATTAACTTCAGTGTTCTGCCTTAATTCAATGCTTTTATTTTTAGCACAAATAGTTCTGGTTTTATAATTTAATTAAACATTAATTTGTCTCCCTAGCCTATTGCTGACAAAAAGAATATGTGCAGATGCTGGAGACACTTTTCATTTTTGAGTAAGATGTCCTTTTTTTCTTTTTTCTTCTCTGCACTCAGAAAGGGAAAACAGTTCCAGTAAGGTGAAATGGATTAAATCGTTCCTCAGGGAAACCCTAATAGACCAGAAGATTTGTCTTGATGATGGAAATCGAGATACAGCCAGCTAAGGAGGTGTCAGCTCGTGAGACAAAAGGGAATGGTCTCCTGGGAGGGATGCTGGCCTGCTCTCTGCTGTTCTCCACACCTTACCGACCACGCTGGCAGCAGTAATTGCAGACAACCGCCACGTTGCTTTCATCTTTGTGATGACAATAGTGGCTTCTCTGAGGTTAGATCGCTATCAAAGTACATCACCCTAAGTACAGATTATCAGCCTAAACAAATGCAAAACAAATATATTCTCTGCCAGGCTACCAATATGACTGCAAACTAGTGAAACAAATACGCGACTGCTTTTTACAACATACGTGTTTGCATTAGTATTTCTATGTGATTGGATTAAAAAGAGAGCTTAGCTTTTATCTGCATTTAGTTTCACTTCTGGCTCAACTGCAATGCTTGTGTTTCAAAGCAAGCACGTCAAAGTTATTTTATTAAATTAACGCTACATTGTAATGGCTCTTTTAAGTTGAAACTAATCATAGTAGCTAAATGCGTACCAAATACGATTTGCAAATTGTTGTTTTTGCAAAATTTAGTGTCTATACTGTTCAAAGGAAGGGAGTTTTTTGTATACCTGTGAATAAAACGATTTTGGTGGTTTTGGAGGACAAGTAATATTTTGGAAATAGATGCTTTTTCCACAGAACTGATGACTAACAAACAACAAACATTACTATAGCAGAGCAAGTGTAAGGAGTGTAACTGTGTTGTAAATAGAATTTTGAATAGATTCCTGCAGTGGAGTTGCTAATAATGAAAAAATGGCAGGAAAACTACACGAGTAGGTTGAGCTGTTTGCATGACTAAAAGAAGGCAGACACAGCCCGTTGGTCCCAGTTACTTCCAGAAATCTAGGTAGGAATCAAAATTCTCCTTCAGGCTTTCACGCGTTTACCCCACAGAATCGGCCTCTTCAGACATCTGGAGGCGGGAGCTGCTCTGTCCGCTGGAGAAAGGGGAGTCAAGCAGGAGAGTCAAATGAATCTACGATTGATTTTTAAAAACATTGTGTATATTCGTGAACTTTTTAATGTTGTTACTAGGTTTTCACGGCACTTAAGGGTCTTTCCGTGCAGTAATACGGACTTTTGTCTGTCCCTTTTAAAAACTGGATGTACCTGGCCATAGCGGCCAGACGACCGTTGCCGCCCAGCAGAGACAGCGGTAGCGCGTCTGGCGGGGGGCAGCGCGGCTGAGAGCTTACTCCGAATGCAACCGCGCAGTAACGACGCCCCGGCCCCCCAGCCGGCTCTCCTCGGCTGGACAAGCCCCGCTCC
>NW_010403862.1:0-5301 GCF_000710305.1 Buceros rhinoceros silvestris
TCGTCCGCGAAGCCAAACCATGAATGAATGAATGATGGGCTAGTTCTCAGACAGGGATAAATCTGTGGAAGTCCAGCAGCTGATGCCATAAGGAAGAGCTGATTAGATGATCAAAGAGTCAATGAGCCAGGCTCAGAACCATCAATTGTTGGCACCAGCTGAAGTGGCAAATTCTGACTGTGCTTTTGAAAGACAAATCTGTTTGGATCTGACAACCTTTGCTGAATTTGGCAGTGAAAATTAGCTTCAGAGGGCAGTATGTTATGACAGTTAAGTTTCACATAATTGTTGGTCAAAAATAGGTTCTTAAATAACAGACTCTAATAATCTGTATTTTTAAAAATAAAGAGAAAAAAAATCTCACAGTTTTCCTTTGGTCGGTGTACTCTGAGGTACACAGTGGTTTTCAATAAGCTGCTTCTTGGAGTCACCCACTTCCATAGGTGGCCATCTGGTGGCCCCACCAGCCAGCCACAGCCACCCACTGGCCATCGCTCACAGGACCCACACATTCCAAATACGGCTTCAGCATCACTTTTAACTTCTTCAGTCAAACACTAGACATCTGTATAGCTTATTCGCGGATGAACACACAAACAGGACACCTGAGAGAAGCGTCTTCAGGCTACATAGTCTGCTGAACTAGCCTTTGAACTCTGTCCGAACCACTCTGCACCTCTCAGGGGTAAGAAGCCAGGGAGCTCATCTGTCCAAATTCCTTAGGCGCAGCATGGACAGCTGCAGGGGCTGCCGGGGAAGTGTTTCTAGGAAACCGTGCGTTTTGTCAGGAGGTGGCTGTCTAAGCCCATCAGGTGCACCGCCTTCCAGCAGAGGCTGCTGAGGGCAGCGTTCCAGCGCAGCTGGCTGTCATACAGATCATGGGGATCTTCCTCACAGGCTTGTGAGACTGTTTTTCTAAGTGTGCAGAGTCAATGACGTGATTGATGTCAGCAAGTCCACCTTTCTGTTCTTGTATTGTTCTGATGGAGACACATATGTTGAAAGCCCAGGGACAACTTGTCCCAATGGCTTCGTACGTGTTTTCCCTCACTGAAGTCACTGCAACCTTTCGCTCTTGGCACAAAGTAATTCGGAAGCTTTTATTTTCCTTTGTGAATATGCTGCAGCATCTCCAGCTCTGTCAATTCTGATCTATTTCATGGTTTTGCTCTAACATCAGAACATGTCTACAGATCAGGGCAGCTCTAATAACAGTATTCCTTGAATTTCGGTGCTGAAATGGAGTTAGACTGACATTTGGATGTACTGAAGCTCTGTGCATTATACATGGTCATTTGCAAATTTACTGGTTGGCTGCTTCTCTGTTACTGATCTTCATCGCTGTAATACTGACGCCTCAAAGAAGCAATGAAAAAAACAAATTGAAGAAGTATTATGAACTGCACAGAAATGCTCCAGGAAGAGACCAGCAAAGAGGAGCCATAAATCTCTAACGAGCAATTCTGGTTTCAGTGGCCGTCTTCTAAAAGCTGCTAGATAGGTTATCGCAGATGACCCACATCACGCAGATAAACTTGTCTGACACACTTTCACCACCCCAGCTGATAGTGTTTACCATCTCCAGATCTCAAGCTCCCTGCGGTCCTTCTTGATCACATCTGCCACAGAACAGAGATGCCACAGCAGAGATTCCCCACTGTGTCTCCCTTTAGCCTGTTGCCAATAAGTATAATGCCACTGGTGTGAGATGGCTCTGTCCTCCAGACTTGCACAGGTGGACTGGAATTATTTTAGACCATTTTCTCAAGCAATTATGTCCCTGTCAAAAATTCTTGTACTGGATACGGCTTGGATTTACACTCCTTTTTTCCAAAAATACTATTGTAACTGAGGCAATTACTTGCTTTATTGTTTCCCAGGATCTCCATTTAGCAAAACATTCATTTGCTTAGTTTGTCTTCCTGCTGTTGCTGCTGTCTTTATACAAATAGTGGGCTGGATCCACAGTGATCATTGTGGATCTCCACCAGCTTAGCTGCTGCCCCGGTATTTCCTTTTCTGCAGATACCATATGATGTAATACCAGAAGCTACAAGACTGTCATTAGTAGAACATTACTCTGATTGGAATATTTATAATATTCCACTACGAAGAGGTCTTGTTTCATAGCAAGAGACTGCAAGTGTGCAGGAATCAACAGATGGTTATGTAGCATAGAGATACTGCCACTGGCAAATGAGCTCTAGATCTTCTTGAGTACTACAGCATCCTGCTTGTCCCTCTGCAGAATGAGGGGGTTCCTCAGATGTCAGGACAGACCATTCTTGGAAGTGCCTCATGTCAGAGAAGGAAACAAGAGCTCTAAAAAAAACCCCCGCACACAGAAACCAACAAGATGCTCTGCCAGTCAGGGCCAAGGGAAAACTTCCTTTCAGATCACAGAAGTGATGGTTAACCTAATCCTAGGTGTGCAGGAAAAACACATCAAGCAGACACTTCAAAGCTTTCCCAGGAGAAGTCTGAACGGGAGGTCGCAGTGCCCAGTATCCTGCCTTGGTCTGTTGTTGATCTCTGGTACATGATCTTTCCTCTTCAAGCACTTAAAACTGATAAGCCCGTTGGCACTTAGGAGCAGCACATCTGAGGTTCAGATTTTGCACAGCTTCCCCAGGTACACAAGTTTCACCAGCAACAGCAGGTCTTTATCTTCACCTGGTGTCATACACTGTTAGCAGAAGAGGATGGATGCATGGTGAAACTTGTCTGGGCTCTCACTGGACCTCAGAATGGTGCGAACGTCAAGAGGTGTGTGATGAAGCACTGTGTGGCAAATCCCTAGGGCTGGATGGCAGAGTCTGTTTCTACTTACAGTGGAGTCTGACGAGGTAAAGGTGATGTGTGATGTGCTGTACATCCCTTACAGGTGCTCCATCAGGGTGGGCCTTCTGGTGTTGAGTGGCTTAGTCACAGTCAGGAGGTGACCATTTGTCCAGCTTAGCCTCTTCTGCTTCCAGTATTACCACCATGGAGGCTGCTGAGATTTCTTGGGGACTCACTAGAGCTAAAATTGATGGCTTTTAATCAGTTCCAAAACTGAATGGCCAGAAGCAGCTATTAACTGTCACGTCTTAGAGGCATTACAGATTTGTGTTTGGAATGGAGTTTTTATTAATTTTGGTCTTCATATAATCCACAGATTTTTTTTAGTGTCATTTTTATGTTCCTTTTCCATCACAAATTGACGTTAATCTCTTAGGATTTTACTGAAGCATTCAACAGGATCATTTCAAATCAAAGTCATAAAGCCATGGGGCTTGGATGTGGGACTATCAACCTCAGTACCTAGTTTCTTGCTGTTCCAAGAAATTGTTTGGCAGCCAGACTTTTTTATTAACACAACCACTGTCTAAAGCCCCCAATTTTAATTTCTCCCTTTGGTTTGCTTATACAAGTATGAGCTGAGCTTTAAAAGGAAATCTTGTTTGCTTTTCTTTTCTGACAAGCATATGGTGAAGAACAGGCTTGTTTTTCTTTACGATCTACTAAAACAGCCTTTATGGTTCTTTCTGTTCTCATACCCAGGAGACCCCACTTCGACCAGGCTTCTCAGGGCCCTGTACAGTTGAATTTTGCATACCTTCAAAGGTGAAGTTTCCACAACCTCTCTGAGCAGCTTTACCCTTGTACCTTGCTGCAGCTTGTGACTGCCAAGCATCACTGAGAAGATGTCCAGCTGTCCTGGAGAGCATTAAAATCTCCCGAAAGTGCTGTCACCATTACTGGGTGAAGCAGTGCTCCCTGCAGTGGCCCGGGAGCAGTGATCAAGCAGGGGACAGCCAGCCCAGCAAGGTCAGGGAGGGCTTGACCTGCCGTGAGCAGAAGCTGCCTAGGAAAAACAGCGTGCCAGATGTTGAAAAGGAAGGGCTATGGCATTGGGCTTGTAATGTGGTAGGTGAGCTGCATTACAGAAAAAAGACAGTCCTTTTTTTTTTTTTATCTTACCCACGTTGTTTCACCACTGTTTCTTCTTTTCCCTTCCAAACCAGGTCAATGCCCGTTATATGAATGCCTGCACGTCCCACTAATGAGGCCGCATGTGGAGGCCATTGAAAGCCACTGAAGTGTATGTGCGAGTATGAGGCCCAGCGCCGGGGGGAGTGGGGCACAGAAAGTCCATCAGAAAGGTCTCAGCAGCTCACTGAGGAGGAACAGATAGAAGAAGCAGCATTCATCTTACATTGTTCTGATTCCAGATAAAACAGAGAAAACTGGATGCGCACTTCCTTGCAAGCACACTGGCGGAGCGGCAGTGTTTAAAATGTACCAGATAGATACACCCGTAAAAGAGGAAAGCCTCAACAAAGCACAAACATGATGTAGCACGGTTTTTGCTATGACCAGTTTGGGTTCTCCCATCATTGCTTTTGCACATTTGTCCTCTTCCTGCGCATTTGTCCTGCCGAAGTGAATGAGCCACAGCAGAACAGCACTCCCCTGATCAGCTGCCTGGCCCGCAGGTTGTGTGTCCATGTCATGGCTGTCCTGCTTCTCCCCACAGTGCCATTTGCTTGTGTCCCATCTGGTACTGGCCTTGAGGACCTTGGGGAATGAGACAGGGTGGGAGATGGGCCTTACACCCAGCACTGAAGTCTGTGGCTTCTCCTGTAGTTGCAGCTAGGGGAACAGGATCATCTGCAGGTTTAGTTCCACTGGGGTGTGGGGCACAGAGGATGAGGAAAAGAAAGGGGGAATTTTTGTTATTGTTCACTCCTTTTTCTTGTGCTCTTCTATTCAGTATACCAGCTTGGTACTTTTTCTTTGCCAGTTTCTCAAGCTCTGCAACAGGAGGCTGCACTGGGTAGCGATGTCGACCCAGGCTGGCTCTCTGCCTCTTGGAGTGAAGTGGGCAGTGGTGCAGGCAGTGGCACGGGAAGCAATGGAGGCAGCGGGGCAGGCAGGCGGGCAGTGGTTGCGGATATGGTGCTGAGTGCTGGAGGCAGGTAGGCAGTGGTGGGGACTGTAGTGGAGGCAGTCATGCAGGCAGGCAGCCGAGCAGGCAGTATTGCAGGTGGGAAGTGGTATAAGCAGCTGTGTGGGCAGCAGAGCAGGCAGGAAACAGAGCAGACAGGAAACAGTGTAGGTGGTTTGTGAGTGAGCAGGCAATGGTGCAGGCAAGAAAGCAGGTAAGTGGGCAACAGTGCAAGCATCGGTGCAGGCAGTGGTGCCAGGCAGGTGGGCAGTGGTCCAGGCTGGCAAGCAGTGGTGCAGGCAGGCATCAACAGGGGAAGTGGTGCAGGCAGCAGCGCCAGGCAATGCAGGTGGCAGCAACAGGGCAGGCAG
>NW_010403863.1:0-4774 GCF_000710305.1 Buceros rhinoceros silvestris
TCAGGGTGAGGTGAGGAAGCTGCTGTAGGGGTCGGGGGAGAACAGACTCCCTGCACTTCAACCCTGCTTCCCTCTCCTGCATCTGGAGTTACTTGCAGCACAAAGTGACTTAGTTCTCAAGCAAAAGTCAAGAAAAAGGCCTCCAGTAACAAGCAGACAAGTCCCACGTCGTTCCCCTGCAGTCTGGTTAAGCTCTTCATAGAACCACCAAGTGGTTTGGGTTGGAAAAGCCCCTTCAGCTCCTCGAGTCCCCCCGTTCCCCAGCACTGCCAGGTCCCCACTGCCCCCTGTCCCGCAGCAGCACCTCCACACAGCTGGGAAACCCCTCCAGGGATGGGGACTCCACCACTGCCCTGGGCAGCCTGCGACACGCCTGCACAACCCCAACGGGGCAGAAACGGCTCCTCAGGGACAACCTCAACCTCCCCTGGGGCAACTGGAGGCCGGTTCCTCTCGTCCTGTCGCTTGTTCTGGGCAGAAGCTCCTCCAAGAGAAGGAACCTCTTTTTTTGTGTAGTTCCTCTGCCGCAGTTTTCTCCAGCTGTGGGTCAGCACTGGCTGTGACAACATCACCTGTCTTTGCTGCCTGGATCATCTCGCCCTGCATCTTTCAAAGGGGATTTTGCCGCAATTTCATAGCCACGATTCAGGGCCGTGACAGGTGGGGAGAGCTGGTCTGCAGCAGTGTTAGAGCGGCGGGAAAAAGAATAAATCAGCGATTTCTTTTTCCATTTTCAATTTTGACAACTTTTCTGTAGCATGCGGTGTATGGTCCTTGCTGTAGAAGAACTCTAAGGCATTACTAAGAGCTTGATGAAGCCGATTATTCATTGATTCAGGGTTCTGCTCGCTGCCGTTCTGGTTTAGTCATAATCGAATCCCTGAGATTCGTTATTGGTGATCCAAGAGCACCCCCCGTTCTGCAGCAGCAATGAGACGGGACGCGACGAGCTGCCTTCAGCTCTGCAGCGTAGCAGGTCCAGCCTCCTCATTTAAGATGGGTTGAAGAATAAATACACAGAGAAATGCGGAGCGTTACCGTGCAGAGCGGAGGTTGGGTGACTACCAAGCTGCGTGGCTTTGATCTGAGTCCCGAGGGAAGGAGCTGGAGGCCTGATCCCACCTTCTATTCATGCTGAATAAGAGGATAATTAAATGTTCCTTTCTTTGGAGCGTCCAGGGTGGTGACTGCGTGGAGGATGTGTTTGAGTTAATCCCTGTGCAGGTTAACAGAAGAGAAAAAACGTGCTGGCACCAACAGGAGCAACTGAAACAGCCTTTGATGGTGCTGCAGCAGAGCTCCTGGGGGTCCCCGACCCACCCGGGAGGGCACGTGTGGAACTGTGAGGTGGGAAGAATTATTTTGTCGTTTAATGCTCCCAGGAGCTGAAGTAAATTCCCTGTGAAGAGCGAGCGGCTCCAAAGCACACCGAGCTCCCATGGGAAACAGCTTGAAAGACCCTGGGAAGTATGACCTCATCCCTCCTCCGCGTGGCTCCAGCGATTATGGGACGGGTAATGACTGTGGTGAATTACTTTTAATCTCCATTATTATTGCCCTGACATTGTCTCGTTTCTTTGTAAAGCTTTGAGGCATTTGGGAGCGCAGAAGCCTTGTCTGTAGCTTTGCTGTGCTCTTCCTCAGCCCTCCCGAGCGGACTGGAGGAACCTCTGCCTCGCCTTCCGGCGTTCGCAGCAGAATAGAGAGGTTTAATAACCAAACAAGCGTGAGGTGGCTCCAAGTGACCTCAGGAAAGGAGCGTAACTCCTAACGCTGCCCCTCTGTCCTTTCCCCAGAGCTGCTCTGCTACAGGGACCTGAGATTCGCCAAAAAATGTGGTGTCAGAAGCGTGCAGAGCGTGGGGGGACAGCACTGGTTTAATCCGTTAGTCACCACAGCCCAGTCCCGTTAGACACTGCCCCATGGCAGCAACGGCAGATGCTTCATGGGCCTGCAGAGCCCCTTGTCTCCGATCCTGACCAGCCTGAGGTGTCTCCGGGGCTGCAGAGCCCTGTGACTCTGAGAAAGCCCAAGTGGTTATGGAAAACGCCGCCTCTGGTCTGGTGGGACGCCGTTCTGGCGGTGGAGGCCGGGAGGTGCAAAGGCAGGGGCTTTCTCACCCGGTGGGGTGAGCTCCGCGCTGATGAGGTGGTTTGTTCACCAGTTAGTGATTTTTATGTTTTTTTCTCCCTGTTCTTTTCCAGCGCTGCCACACAGCGGCAGAGCTGAGGCTGCTTCTAAACGGGAAGGAGCGTGAAGGTTCACAAGAAAATGGTCTGTTGGTTAGAAATGACCTGGCTCCCCGCTAGGGACACCCTGTCTTCTGTCAGGGTGTCAACACGGAGGGCTTTTTCCCTGTCCAGTAATACTCTTCCTGGTGGTTTGAGGTTGTTTCTCTCAGGAGCCGAGGTAAAGGGGATCTTGTGGCCAGTCCTTGCCCCCGGCGCACTCCCACACACTGCTGGTGGTTCTGGCCGAGGTTGGGGTTACAGAAGCATCAGGGGGAGGTGGAATTGTGAGGATGTGAACGGCAGGGAAAGCTGCAGCGGCTCGAACGCTTGTCACACGAGGGGACGTCCAGCGTGAGGCAGCAAACGAGGCTAATGCAGTCTCCTGCCCACAGAGCCGTTCGGGTTTGATAAGGGATGAAAGATGATAGAGCAGAAAATGCCGGTGTAGTCGAGAACTCATCCTTTTCGCTGGGACATCTGTGCCTCAGAAAATCAGATCCCACAGGCAGGAGTGGGAGGAGAAAGACTCTGCTTCCTCTGGCTTTTCTTTGGAGCTGAAAATAAAAGACTAAAACGCTTGAATGTCTCCACATTCTCCTCAGAGTTAAAGCCATGGAGATGAACCATTTTTCCAAATTCAACCCATCTGGAAGCGGTGGAAGCCATTTTTTTACAATTCCACACAAGTTCACCCTCTCTTTGCCTTTTTTTTTTTGCAGACTGTTAACTCATCTGCAGCTGAAATGTGAACAAATTGAACCAGCTGTTTTTTTTAATGCATTTTCTCTTTTTTTTTTTCCCTTTTAAGAACCCTTCGATGTCCTGATGATGACCTGAACGCTAAACCAGATGGATGAGCAGAAGCTGCCTGCCCCGGGGCTGACCTGATGAAGGACCACTTGAAGGTAGCCCAGTGCTGGCCAGATGATTCCTCCTGCCCACAGCCCGAGCGCTGCCGTCCCTGGATGAGCCCTGACCTCCTTCTCAGAGCCAAGAGGTTATGCAGAGAGCTTTCCTGCCTGTCACCAAGCGAGGCAGGAGATGTGAAGTCATTGTCCTAGCACCCAAGGTGAAATCAGGCTGACCCCAAGAGTCCCAGGGCTGCATTTTGTACTGCTGGAGGAAGAAAAACTGATCCTAAAATCCTAAAACGAATTTATTTGGCTGTTTTCTGGCTTCGTCCTGTTGGGAAAGCTGGCATTTAGGACAGTGTGTCTGGGCTTCAGTGTTAGAGGAATCAAAGTCTCGTTCCAGGGAGACAGTCCATGCGTCAATCCTTCCCTCTACAGAAACTCCTCTATATCAGGGGAGAGAATTCACCCCAGCCTGCCTAAACTGAGGCCCACAGGCAGTGCCACTGACCCCCCAGAAGCCAAGCTGGGTTTGGTGCCTGCGACTGTGGCTTCCACAGTTGGGGAGGATGAGCAGAACCCCCCTCCAGAGGGGAAAGCAATTCCCACCCGACAGCCCAGCCCCGCTCCCCGGCGCCTGAGCTGCCCCAGCGAAGCTCGCTGGCTCTAGAAGACCCTGCATTAGGGGTTCAGGTTCTTGAGAGCTTCAGCAGAGAGTTTCGCAGTCTCAGCTCCTGCCTTTGTGCCGTCCCCGCCTGCAGCAGCCGCTGGGAACGCTCTGCACAGCGAGGTTTGCTGCTGCTCGCGCCGGAAGACCTCAGGATCGCCACCACTACCTGTCAGCCTTTCCTCTACGTGCCAAGAAACTCCAGTAACTGCTAATTATTCTCTAATTAAGTGTCCCTCTAGGGTCGTCGTCGTCAGTCCAGCTTCTCCCGGTCGCTGTTTGCAGTTTTCTCCACGCAAAAACAAATGCTTGTCCTGACGTTTTATTGGTTTACAAAATGGCTTTGAACTCTGCGGAGACGGTTGGGGCAAGTGTGGGGTTTGCGCAGCTGTTGCCATGGGAACCAAAGTGAGGAGATCTTTGTAAAACCAAAAGTCAAACAGATTGTGTTTCAGACAATTAGTATTGTCTCAGTGCTTGTTCATTTGCTTTAACTCTTGCCTGCACCACTTTGAAATAGTTTTTATCTCCTTTTCGGTATCAAATGCTGTGTCAAGGAGATTCTGCTCCCTTGAGGATTCACCCCTCTCTTCTCTTGCAGCCCTCGTTAGCTTCGTCTTCCTCCTCTGCTTGGCTCCTTTCCTTCTAGTCCCATGTTTGATGCTTTAGGGCAGAGCAGCTGATAAACTGACCATGGCTGTTGGAGCACCAGGCAGCTCCTCCCTCACACCCCCCACCCAGGGGGATGGGGGAGAGAATCGGGAAAAAAAAAACCTCATGTGTTGAGAGAAAGAGTTTTATAGGACAGGAAAGGAAGAAAATAATAATAATAAAAATGACAATAATAAAGTAATTAGTACATACAAACCAAGTGATGCACAAGGCAGCTGCTCACCACTCGCTGGCTGGTGCCCAGTACGTTCAGCAGTGCCCCCAGTGCAGGGGGACCATCCCTGCCCTGCTCCTGCTGGCCACCCCAGTGCTGGCACAAGCCAGGATGCCGTTGGGCTTCTTGACACCCTAGA